>NC_083771.1:49088161-49138161 GCF_963514075.1 Conger conger | reverse complement strand
TAGATTACGGCGTAGAAATACATATTTGCACAGACATGCAGTAAAGAAAAGTGCGCATAAATAATAATTAAAATAATGGTGCTTTTAAAAAGAAAGAAAAAAAAGCTTTGTTAAAATTGACTGTTCAGAGGACAGATTGGCCCAGCGTCTTTGAGCTGAACTAATGAAGCCTTCATGAGTGAGGTATTCTCTAGAATAGAGGATTGTGTCGTTTATCCGGATTTTTCTCTACGCTGGGCTGGAGCAGAGCCATGTGGGGAATGTCACACACACGCCGGCCGGAGACACAGAGAGGGGAGTGTGTGTGTGTGTGTGTGTGTGTGTGCGCGTGTGTGTGTGTGTGTGTGCGCGCGCGCGCGCTCCGGTGGGGCTGCCGCAGACTGCGTGTACATATTTAGCTCGCCGGGTATTATTTATTTAAAAAATATACATATATCTTCCAACATCCTGTTTCCAAACGACATGTTTTTTATCAGTAATCCAGTTATCCGCTGCAGCTCTGTGAGATCAAACTTGGCCAAAGAAAGCCGGCTATAAAACATATAGCTAGAACATGGGAACATTTCTCATTTGGGGTTTTGGGGGTGTGGGGGCTTGTATTTTTAATCCTGGTTCTGACCCAGAGTGGTTCAGGCTGTAATTTTTGGGCAGGTAAGGTGTTCCCCCGTCCCCCTGCCTCTTTTAAACGACCCGTTTATGTTCCCCCGTGGAGTCGCACAAACGCCCCTCTGTTCGGCCTCCTCTCCGCGCGCCAGCCGCTTGGGCCCGCGCGCTGAGATCGCAGAATGGCGTTCCGTGGCGCTGCGTTTCGAGCCAGGGCATTTCATACCGCGAGCTGCCACGACTCCCCTGTGCCCAGAAATTAAGACATTCGAGCAGCCATTTTCTGCACAAAGAGGATGTTTGATGGTAAAAGGAGCAGGCATGTTTTCTTAGCGCACAGGGGGGCTGTCAGATTTTTCATGCGATCATTTTTTTAAATCCTTTATTTATCCAGGGATCATTGATTTCTTTTACAGGCGAGTACCGAGCATAACAGCAAAAAAAAAAAAAAAAAAAAAACACTTGGATGTCACAGATAAATGCTTCCTCCAGCTCTTCCTTTTATGGTTTTTATAAAAGCCCATTTAGACGTTGGTCATTTTGAAGTTTTATAGCTCAGGACCTTTTTACATAAATATAGTTTGCAGGGAGTTGGATAATGATTGGTTCAAAATAAGAAGGAAGGGGGTTTAAGCGAGGGAGCAGAGCGTCACAGAAGAGCGAACTGGTACAGTGCAGAAGCCGGGCCCAGCTGCAGTTTGAGACGCATTATTCAGAGGGGCGTCTGAAGTTAGCTCTCACTGCCTGAAGCAGCACAATCCTTTACTTTCCAGACCTGTGTCAAATACACAAGTGTTTTGGATTCAAATCCTTTTCTACGCTTTACCGAGCTCGTCTGATGTAACCTATGAAATACCCTGCCTTCTGGTCCTCTTGGTTTCACCAGGCTAGATCAATCGAGTGCAGAAAAGTGTTTGAATCCAAAACGATTGCGCCTTTGACCCAGGTCCGATACCGTGCGCATGAGAAATTTCCGAATGGATTCCAGCGTGTATCCAAGATATTCAAATGAATGCGTGTCTCCTGGATGAACCTAATGAGCAGCATTTCCACACACCTGAGAAAACATGGAAACACACACACACACACACACACACTGAAACACACACACACACACACACACTGAAACACACACACACACTCACACACACACTGAAACACACACACACACACACACACACACACTGTAACACACACTAACGCGCACACACACTGTAACTAACACACACACACTGAAACACACACACACACTGTAATGCGCGCACACACACACACACACACACACTGAAACACACACACACACACACACACACACTGTAACACACACTAACGCGCACACACTGTAACTAACACACACACACACACACACACACTGTAACGCACACACACTAACGCATACACACACACTGTAACACACACACACACTGTAACGCACACACACTGAAACACACACACACACACACACACACTGTAACACAGACTAACGCGCACACACTGTAACTAACACACACACACACACACTGTAACACACACTAACGCGCACACACTGTAACTGACACACACACACACACACACACACACACACACACACACACACACACACACTGAAACACACACACACACTGAAACGCACACACTGCTGATGCCTTACTGTCAGATGTGAGCTCATTACCCAGAACCCCCTGCTCGGCCTGTTTCGGGCCGCAGCCCCAGGCGTGGTCCGTGCAGCATCGCTCCAGTTCCCCCTCTTTACCTCTTTTATTTATTTAGATATTTATTTGTTCTCCCTTCCCCCTCATATTTTCTCCGACTGGGAAGTAAATCTAATTCTTGTTAAGCCCCCTTTCTTCAAACATGAGGTCTGGGCGGGGGGCGGGGGGTGGGGGGGGTAAAAAACAACAGTCCCCTGCAGTCAATCCAAACTGCGGTGAGATTGTAACCATATGTGCGCTGACTCCGTACGGGACAGAGGCTCAGGCAGCAGCTCCTTGTGCTGATGGGCCTGAGCCGCTGGAGGAACCTGAAAACCCCGAATCCTGAGAACCCTGGAGGAGCCGCTCCCCGACAGGCCTCCCCGCTCCCCACAGCCTCGCCGTTTCAGATCACCCGATGACCAATCATGGCCCGGATCAGGGCGTTCTCTCCGGCGCACGGTGAAAACACCGGAACCTACCATACGGCCTGTGGCCGTTTCCTTCTCTCCGGTTACGCTTTGGGAGGAGTGGGGTTCTCTGGGCCGATGGGGGGGGGGGGGGGGCAGGTCTGTGATGTGCTCTGACCCGCAGGCTTTTGTACTAACACAGGATGGGGGGTCACGGGGGGGGGTCTGGGCCTGCTCACTCTGTTATTGTTTACTGCCTGGGTGGGCGGGGGGGGGGGGGGGGGGGGGGTTACTTCACGTACCATATGATTGTGCTGCGTGTAGCCTAGCGGCTGAGGTACACGACTGAGACCCGGAAGGTTGGTGGTTCAAGCCCCGGTGTGGCCTTAATAGGAGCCGCACATCTGTTGGGCCCTTGAGCAAGGCCCGTAACCCCACATTGCTCCAGGGGGGATAGTCTCCCCTGCCTAGTCTAATCAACTGTAAGTCGCTTTGGATAAAGGCATCAGCTAAATAACTGTAACGTGTCTTTAGTCTTATCGTTGTCACCCATTCCAACATTTCCCTCTTTGGTTAAGAATCGGCCTTTCCGCTTTCGTTTAATAACATCGGCTGCCTGCTGTTACATTACATTACATTACATTACATTATTTTACATTACATTACATACATGCTGTTTTGTGACTGAGTTTTCTTCCCGGTCGCTTTGAGCTTCATCTCATCTGGATGAACTGCAGAAATAAACGTGTTCACAGTAAAGGTGAGTTCTGTTCCGTTCGGTCTCATTGGTGCCGCTCGGATGGAGGGGGCTTCACGGGTCTGGTCTGCAGCTTTCGGCCCGGGCCCTGGGCCCTGGGCCCTGGGCCCTTTCATGTCGGGCTGTCCTATGAGCTGCCGGTTGGACCTCCCCTTGTAATTTGCGATCGTGCCCTGGAGCTGTGACCCCAGAGAGACGGGGCTCGTTGATGGCCACGATGATAAATGGTGATGATCATGCTGTAAGATAGGCACAGAAATGGCATCAAAGGGGTTATACGTGTATATACATGCAAACAGCCTATTTTAGCAAACACACAGAGCTTTGGTCAGTGTGGGGCTGTGTCTGTTCCAAAAGTAACTGTAATCGGATGAAAGCATCAGCTAAACTCATTACAAAGTGACTGATTAGACTCAGCAGGGGACAATCCCCCCTGGAGTAATGTAGGGTTAAGGGCCTTGCTCAAGGGCCCAACAGCTATGCGGATCTTATTGTGACTACACTGGGCCTTGAACCACCAACCTTCCAGGTCCCATTCATGTACCTTAGCCCCTAGGCTACAGGCTGCCCCAGTCATGTACCTTAGCCACTAGGCTACAGGCTGCCCCAGTCATGTACCTTAGCCACTAGGCTACAGGCTGCCCCAGTCATGTACCTTAGCCACTAGACTACAGGCTGCCCCAGTCATGTACCTTAGCCACTAGGCTACAGGCTGCCCCAGTCATGTACCTTAGCCACTACTACAGGCTGTCCCAGTCATGTACCTTAGCCACTAGGCTACAGGCTGCCCCAGTCATGTACCTTAGCCACTAGACTACAGGCTGCCCCAGTCATGTACCTTAGCCACTAGGCTACAGGCTGCCCCAGTCATGTACCTTAGCCACTAGGCTACAGGCTGCCCCAGTCATGTACCTTAGCCACTAGACTACAGGCTGCCCCAGTCATGTACCTTAGCCACTAGGCTACAGGCTGCCCCAGTCATGTACCTTAGCCACTAGGCTACAGGCTGCCCCAGTCATGTACCTTAGCCACTAGGCTACAGGCTGCCCTGCTCTTGTACACCCGGACTCATGTAAAATAAAATGGCTGACTCTGTTTGAATGGTGGTAGGGGGACACGCAGGGGGCAGTAGAATCCTGGCGGGGCTCTGCGCGTGTGGTAAACTCAGCGGGTGGCATATCACCTTGGCGCTCCTGGGACAAGGGCACTTTCACCAGGCCACCGAGCTGCTGCTCATTCCCAACATCCTCATACCAGTGACCTGGGAGGTGTTCTGGGTGAAGAGAGCTCTGGGTAATGACACTCAGAACTGTCATTACCCCGAACTCCCCCCACCAATGTGAAAACCTTGCCTTCAGTCAAGCATTGTGTTATTTGTGTTCATGCTTATTTTGTGCTTTGGTTTTCATGTGAGTGAGTGCTGTGTGTGTGTGAGTGCTGTGTGTGTGAGTGAGTGCTGTGTGTGTGTGAGTGCTGTGTGTGAGTGCTGTGTGTGTGAGTGAGTGCTGTGTGTGTGTGTGTGTGTGAGTGAGTGCTGTGTGTGTGAGTGAGTGCTGTGTGTGTGCTGTGAGTGCTGTGTGTGTGAGTGCTGTGTGTGTGTGTGTGAGTGCTGTGTGTGTGTGTGTGAGTGCTGTGTGTGTGTGTGAGTGCTGTGTGTGTGTGTGAGTGAGTGCTGTGTGTGTGTGAGTGCTGTGTGTGTGTGAGTGCTGTGTGTGAGTGCTGTGTGTGTGAGTGAGTGCTGTGTGTGTGAGTGTGTGCTGTGTGTGTGTGTGAGTGCTGTGTGTGTGTGAGTGCTGTGTGTGAGTGCTGTGTGTGTGAGTGAGTGCTGTGTGTGTGTGTGAGTGCTGTGTGTGTGTGAGTGCTGTGTGTGTGTGTGTGAGTGCTGTGTGAGTGAGTGGTGTGTGTGTGTGTGCTGTGTGTGTGAGTGCGAGAGTGAGTGCTGTGTGTGAGTGAGTGAGTGCTGTGTGTGAGTGAGTGAGTGCTGTGTGTGAGTGAGTGAGTGCTGTGTGTGAGTGAGTGAGTGCTGTGTGTGTGAGTGCTGTGTGTGTGAGTGCTGTGTGTGTGAGTGCTGTGTGTGTGAGTGAGTGTGTGAGTGCTGTGTGTGAGTGTGTGAGTGCTGTGTGTGAGTGAGTGAGTGCTGTGTGTGTGTGCGAGTGCTGTGTGTGCGAGTGCTGTGTGTGCGAGTGCTGTGTGTGCGAGTGCTGTGTGTGTGAGTGCTGTGTGAGTGCTGTGTGTGCGAGTGCTGTGTGTGCGAGTGCTGTGTGTGCGAGTGCTGTGTGTGCGAGTGCTGTGTGTGCGAGTGCTGTGTGTGCGAGTGCTGTGTGTGTGCGAGTGCTGTGTGTGTGCGAGTGCTGTGTGTGTGTGTGAGGTGTGTGTGTGAGTGCTGTGTGTGTGAGTGAGTGCTGTGTGTGTGAGTGCTGTGTGTGAGTGCTGTGTGTGTGAGTGCTGTGTGTGAGTGAGTGAGTGCTGTGTGAGTGCTGTGTGAGTGCTGTGTGTGAGTGCTGTGTGTGAGTGAGTGAGTGCTGTGTGTGAGTGAGTGCTGTGTGTGTGTGTGTGTGCGAGTGCTGTGTGTGAGTGAGTGAGTGCTGTGTGTGTGTGTGTGTGCGAGTGCTGTGTGTGAGTGAGTGAGTGCTGTGTGTGTGTGAGTGCTGTGTGTGTGAGTGAGTGAGTGCTGTGTGTGTGTGAGTGCTGTGTGTGTGTGTGTGCGAGTGCTGTGTGTGTGTGTGCGAGTGCTGTGTGCGAGTGCTGTGTGCGAGTGCTGTGTGTGTGTGAGGTGTGTGAGTGCTGTGTGTGTGTGAGGTGTGTGCGAGTGCTGTGTGTGAGTGAGTGAGTGCTGTGTGTGTGAGGTGTGTGTGTGAGTGAGTGCTGTGTGTGAGTGAGTGCTGTGTGTGAGTGAGTGCTATGTGTGTGAGTGCTGTGTGTGTGTGAGTGCTGTGTGTGAGTGCGTGAGTGCTGTGTGTGTGTGTGTGAGTGCTGTGTGTGTGTGAGTGCTGTGTGTGTGTGAGTGCTGTGTGTGTGTGAGTGCTGTGTGTGTGTGAGTGCTGTGTGTGTGAGTGTTGTGTGTGTGTGTGAGTGCTGTGTGTGTGTGAGGTGTGTGAGTGCTGTGTGTGTGTGTGAGATGTGTGAGTGATATGTGTGAGAGTGCTGTGTGTGTGTGTGTGCGAGTGCTGTGTGTGAGTGCTGTGTGTGAGTGCTGTGTGTGAGTGCTGTGTGAGTGTTGTGTGTGTGTGAGGTGTGTGTGTGTGAGTGCTGTGTGTGTGTGTGAGTGCTGTGTGTGTGTGAGGTGTGTGTGTTAGTGCTGTGTGTGTGTGAGGTGTGTTAGTGCTGTGTGTGTGTGTGAGTGCTATGTGTGTGTGAGTGCTGTGTGTGTGAGTGCTGTGTGTGTGAGTGCTGTGTGAGTGAGTGCTGTGTGTTAGTGCTGTGTGTGTGTGTGAGGTGTGTGAGTGCTGTGTGTGTGTGAGGTGTGTGTGTTAGTGCTGTGTGTGTGTGTGTGAGTGAGTGCTGTGTGAGTGAGTGCTGTGTGAGTGCTGTGTGTGTGTGTGTGTGTGAGTGCTGTGTGTGTGTGTGAGGTGTGTGAGTGCTGTGTGTGTGTGAGTGAGTGCTGTGTGTATGAGTGCTGTGTGTATGAGTGCTGTGTGTGAGTGAGTGCTGTGTGTGAGTGCTGTGTGTGAGTGAGTGCTGTGTGTGAGTGAGTGCTGTGTGTGAGTGAGTGCTGTGTGTGTGTGAGTGCTGTGTGTGTGTGAGTGCTGTGTGTGTGTGAGTGCTGTGTGTGTGTGAGTGCTGTGTGTGTGTGAGGTGTGTGAGTGAGTGCTGTGTGTGTGTGTGAGGTGTGTGTGTGAGTGCTGTGTGTGTGAGAGTGCTGTGTGTGTGAGTGCTGTGTGTGAGTGCTATGTGTGTGTGTGTGTGAGTGCTGTCTGTGAGTGCTGTCTGTGAGTGCTGTCTGTGAGTGCTGTGTGTGAGTGAGTGCTGTGTGTGAGTGAGTGCTGTGTGTGAGTGAGTGCTGTGTGTGTGAGTGAGTGCTGTGTGTGTGAGTGAGTGCTGTGTGTGTGAGTGAGTGCTGTGTGTGTGAGTGCTGTGTGTGTGAGTGCTGTGTGTGTGAGTGCTGTGTGTGTGAGTGAGTGCTGTGTGTGTGTGAGTGCTGTGAGTGTTGTGTGTGTGTGAGTGCTGTGTGTGTGTGAGGTGTGTGTGAGTGAGTGCTGTGTGTGTGTGTGAGTGTTGTGTGTGTGAGTGCTGTGTGTGAGTGCTATGTGTGTGTGTGTGTGAGTGCTGTCTGTGTGTGAGTGCTGTTTGTGTGTTGTGTGAGTGCTGTGTGTGTGAGTGCTGCGTGTGTCTGTTGTGTGAGTGTTGTGTGAGTGCTGTGTTAGTGGTACTACTCAGCTGTTGTATTGCGGTCCTCTAAAGGTAGACGTATTGGTCCCTGTCTGAACTCATTTCAAAGGTTAAACTCCACTGAATAGTGAAATAAAGAATATGGAGTATCCAGCTTGTCGAAAGAATCTGTGCGGGGGAGGGCAGAAGTGCTCAGTCATCGCTGATTAGTCGTTGCACATTGCCCCCGCGTTTCGTATTTCCGCGCTGAATCAGAGACCAACGAGGCAAAGCTGTCTGATGGATTGGGAAAGGGAATAAACTTTTGTCAGCAGAGGAGATGTCTCCTTATGGTGTGATTAATGCACGTGGGGCAGTTAAGAGACGTTCGCTTGTAAATGTCTTTTAATGGGATTAAGAGAACTGTTCTTCCTGGAGCAGATGGCCCTGTTCCTCTCCAGACTGAAATGGCACCAGTTCCAATAAATTCTCTGATACGAGCAGATTCCTGGCCAGAAAGTAGGTCAGATGGAGAACAGATTCCTGGCCAGAAAGTAGATCAGATGGAGAACAGATTCCTGGCCAGAAAGTAAATCAGATGGAGAACAGATTCCTGGTGAGAAAGGTTGAATGGCAATTTATTGGCAATTTGGGAAAAACAAGACACGACCCAAAGCCAAATGCTCTTGAAGAGAATCTAGTAAAAACAGATTCCCATTGCCCTGCAGTGGAGTGAGGCGTTTGAAGTGGGCTGGTAGGGATGTTGTGTTCTCCAAAGCCCCTAATTCTGCACTCTTCCTGTCATGTAGGAATGGTGCATCCTCAGGAGCTGACTCTTCAGTGGGTAACACACCTGGAATTCAATCCATCAGCCAGTCACTTACTGTATATTTACAAGTTGTCATGCAGTGCTTCAGTAGGCCGACCCTCGTGAGCACAGTCTTCTGTCTCGGCTTAAGAGCGCCCTGACTGACATAAAGTACAGGTTTGAATCACAGGGAACGGTTGTTGAATGACTGGATAGAAATGTGACTCGAGTCGTTGTTGAAAGGTAAAAAAACGGTTCAGATGTCTTGTTTTTTTTAAAAGCTCGAATTCCGTAACTGAAGACGCCCTGAAGAAGCTCTACCACCTGTTTCATGCTTTTTAGATTTCAGCTCTGGAGTACAGGCAATCTGTCCGACCCTTCTCATCTTCCCCTGAACACTCTTGCGACTGCAAACCTGACAGAAGGTGCTGAGCAGTTAAATTATTCTCCCCAGATAAGCAGCATCTGCCAGCGTCAGAACTGGTTGCTGGTTTTTCCCCAGTCAGGCGACTGGGACTGAGCTCAGATCCTCCAGGAGACACAGCTTCAATTGCTAAAACACACAACATCTGTATTTTCAGTCCCTTGTAAATTAACATTATTTTTGGGTAGGTATGTTCCTAAGGAAAAAGCTAACTTCTTCCCAGTAATGTTTCAACGTACAGTTTTTTCCCCAGCAAATATATGATTACCCACAATCCTTTTTGGTTGCCGTTCTGAGGTTTACGAACATTGCTTGCACTTCCACAGAACACATTGTTTTGCTTTTACTCCGGGTTTGGGAAAGGGCGGGGGGGGGCTGCTTGGTCTATTCCGGGTTTGGGAAAGGGTATATTCCAGGTTTATTCCAGGTTTGGGAAAGGGTATATTCCGGGTTTATTCCAGGTTTGAGAAGGGGGGGGGGGGGCTGCTTGGTTTATTCCAGGTTTGGGAAAGGGTATATTCCGGGTTTATTCCAGGTTTGGGAAAGGGGGGGGAGCTGCTTGGTTTACTCCGGGTTTGGGAAAGGGTATATTCCGGGTTTATTCCAGGTTTGGGAAAGGGTATATTCCGGGTTTATTCCAGGTTTGGGAAAGGGGGGGGAGCTGCTTGGTCTATTCCGGGTTTGGGAAAGGGTATATTCCGGGTTTATTCCAGGTTTGGGAAAGGGTATATTCCGGGTTTATTCCAGGTTTGGGAAAGGGGGGGGGGGGCTGCTTGGTTTACTCCGGGTTTGGGGAAAGGGGGCTGCTTGGTTTACTCCGGGTTTGGGAGAGGGGGCTACTTGGTTTACTCCGGGTTTGGGAAAGGGAGCTGCTTGGTTTACTCTGGGTTTGGGAAAGGGGGGGGAGCTGCTTGGTTTACTCCGGGTTTGGGAGAGGGGGCTGCTTGGTTTACTCCGGGTTTGGGAGAGGGGGCCTCGTCTCACGGAAGAGGAACTGTGTGTCCCGGCAGGTCCCAGGAGAAGGGCTTCTGCCAGCCGTACCGCGGCATCGCCTGCGCCCGCTTCATCGGGAACCGGAGCATCTACGTGGAGTCGCTGCAGATGCAGGGGGAGAGCGAGAACCGCATCACGGGTGAGTTACGCCACACAACCCTGCCCTAACGCCCTGGGGCCGCCCTGTCCATTCATTAACCCTGCCCTAACGCCCTGGAGCCGCCCTGTCCTTAACCCTGCCCTAACGCCCTGTCCTTAACCCTGCCCTAACGCCCTGGAGCCGCCCTGTCCTTAACCCTGCCCTAACGCCCTGGAGCCGCCCTGTCTGTTCATTAACCCTGCCCTAACGCCCTGGAGCCGCCCTGTCCTTAACCCTGCCCTAACGCCCTGGAGCCGCCCTGTCCTTAACCCTGCCCTAACGCCCTGGAGCCGCCCTGTCCTTAACCCTGCCCTAACGCCCTGAAGCCGCCCTGTCTGTTCATTAACCCTGCCCTAACGCCCTGGAGCCGCCCTGTCTGTTCATTAACCCTGCCCTAACGCCCTGGAGCCGCCCTGTCCTTAACCCTGCCCTAACACCCTGGAGCCGCCCTGTCCTTAACCCTGCCCTAACGCCCTGGAGCCGCCCTGTCTGTTCATTAACCCTGCCCTAACGCCCTGGAGCCGCCCTGTCTGTTCATTAACCCTGCCCTAACGCCCTGGAGCCGCCCTGTCCTTAACCCTGCCCTAACGCCCTGGAGCCGCCCTGTCCTTAACCCTGCCCTAACGCCCTGGAGCCGCCCTGTCTGTTCATTAACCCTGCCCTAACGCCCTGGAGCCGCCCTGTCCGTTCATTAACCCTGCCCTAACGCCCTGGAGCCGCCCTGTCCTTAACCCTGCCCTAACGCCCTGGAGCCGCCCTGTCCTTAACCCTGCCCTAACGCCCTGGAGTGGCCCTGTCTGTTCATTAACCCTGCCAGATTTATTCTACTTTCTGCACATCGTGATTAAGACCAAAGACTCAATGGAATGCCAGGTCTTGGATATTAGACACAATATTATAGGCCTACTCTTGAAGGACAGTTCATTTATTTACACATGCTGCGATTATTCTTGTTCATCTTATCGTGTTACAGTATTGAAACGGGCATCAACAATCACACCCAGTATGTCAGTATGCGGTCTGGTAACAGTTACTGAAAATAATGTGCAAAAAAGAAAAACAAAACTGTCAAATTTTAAACCACTATAATTAGTGTGGTTTTGATGGTTTTATCCTGTAACATGGCCCCAGTAATCCTCAGCAAATCTGTAAACACACGTCAGCATGCAGGTACGGGTAATGGTGGCATAAAAGCTCCTTTGGCCAATCAGTCTTTTCTATCAAAGGTGCTCAAATATGGAATACAGTACCATCAGAAGTCCTTACGCACATCAAACAACAAACAACACCTGCGTTTGATGTGTGTAACGATAAAGTGTGAAAAATCAGAGAACACGTTTGTGCCTTTGTCTCTGTCTTGAAATCTGAGCCCAGGCGCATCGGTCCACTAAGAACCACACAGCAGAAAAGACCCGCACTCTGAACCACACAGCAGAAACACCCGCACTCTGGAGCACGCAGCAGAATACCGTGGAGCAA
The DNA here is from genome assembly GCF_963514075.1 of Conger conger. Lineage (NCBI taxonomy): Eukaryota > Metazoa > Chordata > Actinopteri > Anguilliformes > Congridae > Conger > Conger conger. The sequence goes on along the minus strand of NC_083771.1, from coordinate 49,126,549 downwards.
ATCTGGAGACGACTTCAGGTTTAAGCAAGATATTGTTATTATCAGGAAAGAAATGCTCAAAATTCACAGCAAACATTTTGGTTGAAGACCTTCACCAGCGTCTCAATGCACAAGCAATAATGGGCCAAATGATGCACTGAAGGGCTCGCCAAAGGAAACACAGAACATGCATTTTGCTCTTATGTGCATTTCATTCTGTTGAATAACTGTAGATTTTATGTTTGGTGCAATTATATTTTATCACAAAAACCTAACTGGAAATTAGCCTGGGGCCTGAACCTTATATTAGGCACATCTGTTTCTTGTTTTTAACGTGGAACGATGTGAAATTACATTGTCCCCAACACATAAAGTAATAATTAGATAAAAATATTGCGGAACGGAATGTCCATAGCTGCAGCATTGTGCTGGGTTCAGTCCCACATGATGTGATGCGTCGGCATGTTCGGCGTTAACAGTAGCTGCTCAGAACGGGCAGCTTCAGCGTGCGTGTAGTGGAGTATGAGTGGAGGGTGAGTCTACAGGGTGAGTCCCCCCCCCCCCCCCCCCCCCGCAGCAGGAGGCAGGAGAGCTCCACGAGATTGTTCCCCTGTGGGGCGGGGAGGTTCATCATTTGCAGTAGTTGGTCATGAGAACATAATAATACGGAATGACGATAGCAGACCCAATTTTACCCATCAAGGCTTGTAATTCACGTAACATAATATAATGACAAGAACAGGCCATTCAGGCCAGCAATGCTCGCTATTTCCCTACAGCTGAAGTATCCAGCACTGTGTCAAGCCTGATCCTTAGAGTTATCTACCGCCTACATAACCTGGCAAACAATCCCACGCTGTGTCAATAAAACCTCCTGCTGTCTGTGCAGAATTTACCTTTTGCCAATTCCCCCTTCATGAAAATCCCGTGCGAGTAAACCGGCACTGTGTCCGTTTTGTTTTCTTTGTTCAGTCAAATCACCAGAATGATTTCCCTTAGTTCTTAGAGGAATTTAGGAAATGTGGGTCTGCTGATCTTATACTGTGTGTTTAAAAAAAAAAAAACTTATTTCAGTGACCACTAGGTTGGTGTGCTGTGTAACCTTAAAGTTTAAGTTTAAGTTTGCTCAGATCTGTTGCTTAAATTTAGTCTAAAAACGCAAAGCTCCAAAGCCATTTCAAGTTTTTGTGTGGCTTTAGCAGTGCTAACACCTGGATGAGAATGCTAATCTCTAGCAGGGAATGCGATTCCCACTCTGACTCTCTGTGTGTCCCTCCTCCAGGGAAAACTGCCATAATTCCTTGCTTAGGGCTCAATGACGCAACATCCACGCGGTTCTCCGTCGAAGGCCGCCGGAGTGTGTCAAAACAAAGCCGTTCCTTCGCCGTCTTCTAGAAACGGAAGGGCGTACTCGGCCGCGCGAGACGGCTGTGCCATCTGCACTCGCGTCGTCGGGCGACCGGGGCGGCCGGAGCAGTCGGTTCTGACCGGTTCGCTTTACTCTCCGAAAGCTCCTCTCGCGCTAACATAGCTGAGGTTCCCCGCCTTCCTCTTCTGGCGTAGAGTAGCAGCGAAGATTTATAGATAGAGCCATAAAGATACCATTCATTTCTGAGTAAAAACATATGGAAATCGAAATGCAGCTAAAATGAGTCTGGAGGAAATTGTTCTGCTACATATTTTCATTTAGTCTATGTAATATTTGTTTTCTTGTTTATATCAGATCGGCAAAATTATGACCCTTTAAAACGGTTTCCTTTGAGCTTTTGGACGACAGTGAGCTGTGAAAACTGCAACGGATGCCAAGTTCATTTGGTATTAGTGTGAATAAACTAACAGAAAAAAAATCCAACATAGACGTTAGCTAGAATGAATTTGGGAATTCAAACATTGTTGTCTTTTGTGTGCAATGCTCGCGGAATTCTTATTAGCGCACACGGCGCTGCCACGCAGTCCGTCAGCCGTCAGCCCAAGTCATTCTACTGAAGTCATGTTTGGCCTCACTCTCTCAGGAAATTGGGTTTATTTAATTTAATTACTTTTATTCACATGTAATCTTCCAACAGAGAACAGATTGTCTTTATCTCCATTGGAAACTGTATAAACAGAAACGAGTTCTGTTTCCATTCACCTCCCTTAATCTGCCCCATGTTAAAATCGGCAGATGCGCCCGATAGCGTAATGTGTACACGCGTTCTTATCGCGCAGACATTAATATTTATGTTCGGACATTTACATATAGGTTAGGGCCTGTGGCATATTGCAATGTTCAAGCAAGACAAGCCCAGTGTTTAAGTTACAGAGATCTATGTGTAAGACTCCAGACGCGTTTTCGCTGGGGGAAAATATGCAGTGTTTGCACAGTGTCCTGCGTAATATGAACAGTTTGACTGGTACGCGCAGGAGCGGTTTAGACTGTAGTGCCAGAGTTATTTCCCTTCAGTCAGCCTACTTCGGGTCCAGCCTTGTGACGGGGACGGCGTTGCGCATTTCCACAGAAATCTCTTTGCCAAGTACCCTGAGTGTGTCCCCTACCTGCAGCCAAAAGAGCAAATCCGTTCAGTGAGAACTAAACTAAACCAGAAGGAAATGATCAATGGTTAGTCTTGGTAGTCATTTGGAACCATGAATTGTTAATACACTGTGCAGTACCCTGATTGAATAATGTTGCAATGTAGTAAATAGACTAATAAATTATGTAAAAGTGTACTATTATAATATGCTTGACTGGGACCCCGGAAGGTTGGTGGTTCAAGCCCTGGTGTAGCCACAATAAGATCAGTGCAGCTGTTGGGCCCCTGAGCAAGGCCCTTAACTTCACACTGCTCCAGGGGGATCGTCCCCTGCTTAGTCTAATTCACTTTAGGTAAAAACGTCAGAGAAATTACTGTAGTGTAATATAGTGTAATGTTGTATAATGTGATGCAGTGTAGTGTAATGTAATATAGTGTAATGTTGTATAATGTGATGTAGTGTAGTGTAATGTAATATAGTGTAATGTTGTATCATGTGATGTAGTGTAATATAGTGTAATGTTGTATAATGTGATTTAGTGTAGTGTAATAGTGTAATGTTGTATAATGTGATGTAGTGTAGTGTAATGTAATATAGTGTAATGTTGTATAATGTGATGTAGTGTAATGTAATATAGTGTAATGTTGTATAATGTGATGTAGTGTAATGTAATATAGTGTAATGTTGTATAATGTGATGTAGTGTAGTGTAATGTAATATAGTGTAATGTTGTATAATGTGATGTAGTGTAATGTAATATAGTGTAATGTTGTATAATGTGATGTAGTGTAGTGTAATGTAATATAGTGTAATGTTGTATAATATGATGTAGTGTAGTGTAATGTAATATAGTGTAATGTTGTATAATGTGATGTAGTGTAATATAGTGTAATGTTGTATAATGTGATGATCTCATTCAGGGTTTTAATTGGTCCCTCCCTCCCACAGCGGCCTTCACCATGATTGGCACCTCCACGCACCTATCGGATCAGTGCTCTCAGTTCGCCATCCCGTCGTTCTGCCACTACGTGTTCCCGCTGTGTGAGGAGGGGGGGGCGCGGGGGCCCCGGCGCCGGCAGCTGTGCCGGGACGAGTGTGAGGCGCTGGAGAGCGAGCTGTGCCAGGCGGAGTACGCCATCGCCCGGTCCGACCCGCTCATCCTCATGCAGCTGGAGCTGCCCGCCTGCAGGCTCCTCCCCCACGTCGGGTCACCTGACGCCGCGTCCTGCATGCGCATCGGCGTGCCCCTCGACCGGCTGCAGAAATGTAGGCTCCGCCCCCGACCGCCACACACCCAATCACACGCCTCTATAAGGCTGCAGAAATGTAGGCTCCGCCCCCGACCGCCACACACCCAATCACACACCTCTATAAGGCTGCAGAAATGTAGGCTCCGCCCCCGACCGCCACACACCCAATCACGCACCTCTATAAGGCTGCAGAAATGTAGGCTCCGCCCCCGACCGCCACACACCCAATCACACACCTCTATAAGGCTGCAGAAATGTAGGCTCCGCCCCCGACCGCCACACACCAAATCACACACCTCTATAAGGCTGCAGAAATGTAGGCTCCGCCCCAACCGCCACACACCCAATCACACACCTCTATAAGGCTGCAGAAATGTAGGCTCCGCCCCCGACCGCCACACACCCAATCACACACCTCTATAAGGCTGCAGAAATGTAGGCTCCGCCCCCGACCGCCACACACCCAATCACACACCTCTATAAGGCTGGATACATGTAGGCTCCGCCCCCGACCGCCACACACCCAATCACACACCTCTATAAGGCTGCAGAAATGTAGGCTCCGCCCCCGACCGCCACACACCCAATCACACACCTCTATAAGGCTGCAGAAATGTAGGCTCCGCCCCCGACCGCCACACACCCAATCACACACCTCTATAAGGCTGGATACATGTAGGCTCCGCCCCCAACCGCCACACACCCAATCACACACCTTTATAAGGCTGCAGAAATGTAGGCTCCGCCCCCGACTGCCACACACCCAATCACACACCTCTATAAGGCTGCAGAAATGTAGGCTCCGCCCCCGACCGCCACACACCCAATCACACACCTCTATAAGGCTGGATAAATGTAGGCTCCGCCCCCGACCGCCACACACCCAATCACACACCTCTATAAGGCTGCAGAAATGTAGGCTCCGCCCCCGACCGCCACACACCCAATCACACACCTCTATAAGGCTGCAGAAATGTAGGCTCCGCCCCCGACCGCCACACACCCAATCACACACCTCTATAAGGCTGCAGAAATGTAGGCTCCGCCCCCGACCACCACGCACCCAATCACACACCTCTATAAGGCTGCAGAAATGTAGGCTCCGCCCCCGACCGCCACACACCCAATCACACACCTCTATAAGGCTGCAGAAATGTAGGCTCCGCCCCCGACCACCACGCACCCAATCACACACTGCACTCCACTGACTCCTCCATGACACTGAATCACACACTGCACTCCACTGACTCCTCCATGACACTGAATCACACACTGCACTCCACTGACTCCTCCATTACACTGAATCACACACTGCACTCCACTGACTCCTCCATTACACTGAATCACACTGCACTCTGCATTTGGGGTTTCCTGCTGTCTTGCAGTTGTTGGCAGAAATGAGGGGATTGTCTTCCCCAGCGTAAGTGAAGCGTGTCGCTTGAGCAGATATTTCCAGGAATGGGGATAAATATGTTAACAGCTTGTTATGTTTCAATGCATCTTTTTAACCATATTATCTGTGGGCAGATCAATTTACCGTCAAAAATGGATTTTAGCGTGAAGTTGACCCTTGACCCCAGATCGGCCAACACTACATTTTTTACACGCAACCCGTTCATTTTTCAAATGCAGCGTGACGGTGCTGTCAGCGCTAAACTCAGACGCCTCCACACACCCAATCACACGCCTTTATGATGCTGCAGAAATGCAGGCTCCGCCCCTGACCACCTCCATGCACCCAATCACACACCTTTATGATGCTGCAGAAATGCAGGCTCCGCCCCTGACCACCTCCATGCACCCAATCACACACCTTTATGATGCTGCAGAAATGCAGGCTCCGCCCCTGACCACCTCCATGCACCCAATCACACGCCTTTATGATGCTGCAGAAAATACCCAGGGGTGGGATTTAGTTTTTTTTTGTTTTTGTTTTTTAATAACAAGGGGCAACTGCGCACCAGCACTGTCTGAAAGACGCTGCCCCCCCTCCCCCAGAGACGGAATGTGTGGGGGGGGGGGGGAGCAGGGGGTTAAGCAGGGGTGGGTTCAGTCTAACAGCAGGGGGCTTTGCCTTGTGAATAATGCATCTGAAGCACTTACAGGCAGCGTTTGTGAAAGTGCAAATGGCTCTGAGATGGTCCTCAGAGTCCCCTGGGTGCTCATGCGTGTTTCTGCAGAAAAAGGGGATCCATTCACTGCTTGCTTCAGTCTCATGCCAGAGAATGTTTCATGTGGTGAATCCTTTCTTGATAAATTAAAGAGTTAAGATTTGTATTTGCTTCTTTCAAAAGGTGAAGGATGCATTGCAGTTAGTGGGCTACATTACAGTTAGCTTGAGCCTACTTTTTAACATACTGCTCCTCAGTAGGAAAGATTCCTCTGTTAATTGTTGACTTATGTTCTGGTTGCACAGAACGATATCTGCGACAGAAAATCTGTAATTTCACTCCTGACCATTCTGCATCTCCTTTATCTGGAGCGCCCTCTAGTGGACATTGTTGTTATATCTAGTGGAATTTGCCTACTTGAACTTTTTAAATCAATGTTTAAGTTCACAATTCACTTAATTTATAGAAGAGCCCTGATGTAGCCACAATAAGATCAGCACAGCTGTTGAGCCCTTGAGCAAGGCCTGTATTGCTCCAGGGGACGCAAACATTGCCGCTTGCTTAGTGTAATCAATTGTAAATCGCTTTGGATAAAAGTGTCAGTGAAATGAATGCGATGTAAAAGTGGACAGAGGAGAGTAGCTGACAGGTGAGGTCGGATGCGTGACGCTGATTGAAGCCCTTATTTGGTGCGTGCGCGCCAGACTCTCCCCCAGACCACCGGTGCTATAACGGGAGTGGAGCGGATTATCGGGGGACAGAGAGCAGCACGAAGTCGGGGCTGCATTGCCAGCCCTGGAGCTCGCAGTACCCCCACAGCCACCACCTCACCTTCGCTGACTTCCCCGAGCTCCGGGGGGGGCACAACTTCTGCCGCAACCCCGGGGGGCAGATGGAGGCGCCCTGGTGCTTCACCACCGACAAGCGGCAGAGGGTGGACCTGTGCGACATCCGGCCCTGCAGTGAGTACCGACCGCCCCGGCAACGCCCCGGCAACGCCCCGGCAACGCCCTGGCAACGCCCTGGCAACTGCCTGGCAACACTGTTATACACCCCGGCAACGGCCCGGCAACCCTGTGACACGCATGTTATATGCCCAGTTTAGGGGTGTGGCTAGTGGTCCAGGGGGTGTGGTGTTTCAGGGGGTAAACAGCAAGGGGGTATTTCACTTCATTTGTAATTACCCTTTAGACACCAGTCAGCTTCCTGCAGATTAACTTGTTCAAATGTGTTCTGATTTTTCCTGCTTCTAAAGAGTTAAAGTGTTTTCACATGCTTATCTGACACATCTGGTTTCTGTCTTTATGACCATCACGGTTTTCCTTCTGTCAGCAAACTCATCTGCGAATGTTATTATTTTACATAATTAAGATTAATCGGCTGTTCAGAGGCCACACCGTGTCTGGTTTAAAAGGCATGACGTCAACCAAAATATTTTAAATAATATCTTTTAACGATTTCATCTTGTTCCTGCATCCTGTAGCCACTCATACGTCTCTCAGCTTACAGCAGATAGCTATGAGGTGATGTCAGACCAGATCACTATTCAGATAATTACCAGCTCAGTCAGAGCTAATTAAGATAATTAACAACTAATTTAACAAAAGCCAGTGCACACAAACATGCTGCCAACACCAGCGCTGTCAGTTAAAGTACAGCTCTTAAACATTCACGCAGAACTCAGCGTACATACTGCTCCTCAGCGTACATGAACCGACACTTTATAATTTAAAATATATGTTTTTTGTGATTCCTTAAAAGGTTAAAAAAGAACCCCCGCACAGTTTTGCCATGTTGAACAGAGGTGATTTCAGGTGAACAGAGGTGATTACAGGTGAACAGAGGTGATTTCAGGTGAACGACGGCCTGTAGCGTAGTGGTTAAGGTAAAGGACTGGGACACACAAGGTTGGTGGTTCTAATCCCGGTGTAGCCACAATAAGATCCGCACAGCCGTTGGGCCCTTGAGCAAGGCCCTCAACCCTGCATTGCTCCAGGGGAGGATTGTCTCCTGCTTAGTCTAATCAACTGTACGTTGCTCTGGATAAGAGCGTCTGCCAAACGCCAATAATGTAATGTAATGTGAACAGAGGTGATTAGAGGTGTTGAATGCTGATGAAAACGTGACCTGTGTCTGCAGAGCCCCCGGAGAACCTGAAGAAGGAGATCCTGTACATCCTGGTGCCCAGCATCGCCATCCCGCTGGTCATCGCCTGCCTGTTCTTCCTGGTGTGCATGTGCCGTAACAAGCAGAAGGAGTCCTCCGACACGCCCCCCCGACGCCAGCTCTCCTCCTCCCCCAGCCAGGACGTGGAGCTGCCCCTGCTCAGCCCCCACAAGCACCAGGTAACCTCTGACCTCTGACCCCTAACCTCTCACCCTGACCCTAACCCCTCACTCTTACCCCTAACCCCCTCACCCTGACCCATAACCCTCTAACCCTGACCCATAACCCTCGATCCCTTTCCCTGACTCCTAACCCCTCACTCTGACCCACACCTGACCCCTAACCATGCTCAGCCCCCACAAGCACCAGGTAACCCCTGACCCTGACCCACACCTGACCCCTAACCCTGCTGAGCCCCCACAAGCACCAGGTAACCTCTGACCTCTGACCCCTAACCCCTCACCCTGACCCTAACCCCTCACTCTTACCCCTAACCCCCTCACCCTGACCCATAACCCTCTATCCCTATCCCTAACCTCTGACTCCTAACCCTGACCCATAACCCTCGATCCCTATCCCTGACTCCTAACCCCTCACTCTGACCCACACCTGACCCCTAACCATGCTCAGCCCCCACAAGCACCAGGTAACCCCTGACCCTGACCCACACCTGACCCCTAACCCTGCTGAGCCCCCACAAGCACCAGGTAACCTCTGACCTCTGACCCCTAACCCCTCACCCTGACCCACACCTGACCCCTAACCCTGCTCAGCCCCCACAAGCACCAGGTAACCTCTGACCTCTAACCCCTAACCTCCTATCCCTAACCCCTCACTCTTACCCCTAACCCCCTATCCCTAACCTCTGACCCCTAACCCCTCACCCTGACCCACACCTGACCCCTAACCCTGCTCAGCCCCCACAAGCACCAGGTAACCTCTGACCCCTGACCCCTGACCATGACCCACACCTGACCCCTAACCCTGCTCAGCCCCCACAACCACCAGGTAAACTACCCCCCCATCAGGTAACCTCTAACCCCTCACCCCTAACCCCCTAACCCTGACCCACACCTGACCCCTCACCCCCCCCCAGACCCCACAAGCACATGTTAACCCCTCTAGCAGGTACAAATAAAACTGAATTGAATAGTTTTTCCCTCTCCCCCATCCCTCGTCCTTTCTACTCAGTTCAATTGTATTGATGAAATTTCACCAAATGTAAATATTCACGTATTGGCATCTTTAAGATATCCTAAGAGTGAACTGGGCACTGTGTCTGCCCCCCCCCCCCCCCCCCCCCCCCCCAGGCGAAGCTGCGGGAGATAAACCTGTCTGCGGTGCGCTTCATGGAGGAGCTGGGCGAGGACCGCTTCGGGAAGGTGTTCAAGGGCCACCTGTACGGCACGGCGCCCGGGGAGCACACGCAGGTGGTGGCCATCAAGACGGTGAAGGACAAGGACGAGGGCACGCTGCGGGAGGAGTTCCGTCACGAGGCCCTGCTTCGCTCCCGCCTGCAGCACCCCAACATCGTGTGCCTGCTGGGCGTGGTCACCAAGGAGCAGCCCATGAGCATGGTGTTCAGCTTCTCCGGCCCGGGCGACCTGCACGAGTTCCTGGTCATGCGCTCGCCGCACTCCGACGTGGGCAGCTCGGACGACGACAGGACGGTGCGCTCGGCGCTGGAGCAGTCCGACTTCCTGCACGTGGTCACGCAGGTGGCCGCCGGGATGGAGTACCTGTCCAGCCACCACGTGGTGCACAAGGACCTGGCCACGCGCAACGTCCTGGTCTGCGACAAGCTCAACGTCAAGATCCTGGACCTGGGGCTCTTCCGCGACGTCTACTCCGCCGACTACTACAAGCTGCCGGGCAGCGGCAGCCCGTTCCCCATCCGCTGGATGTCCCCGGAGGCCATCGCCTACGGGAAGTTCTCCACCGACTCGGACATCTGGTCGTACGGCGTGGTGCTGTGGGAGATCTTCAGCTACGGGCTGCAGCCGTACTGCGGCTACTCCAACCAGGACGTGATGGAGCTGGTCCGCAGCCGGCAGGTGCTGCCCTGCCCGGACGACTGCCCCGCCTGGATCTACACGCTGATGCTGGAGTGCTGGAGCGAGTTCCCGGCGCGGAGGCCCCGCTTCAAGGACATCCACGGCCGGCTGAGGGCCTGGGAGAGCCTGGCCAACTACAACAGCTCCGCCCAGGCCTCGGGCACCAGCAACACCACCCAGACCAGCTCGCTGAGCACCAGCCCCGTCAGCAACATGAGCGCCACGCGCTACACCGGCCCCAAGCCCAAGCCCTTCCCCCAGCCGCAGTTCCTCCCCATGAAGGGCCCGATGAGGCCCATGGTGCCCCCTCCCCAGCTCTACATCCCGGTGAACGGCTACCAGCCCATGCCGGCCTACCCGTACCTGCAGAACTTCTACCCCATGCAGCTGCCCATGCCCATGGCGGCCCCGGCGGGGCACCCCGCACACGGCCACGCCCCGCCCAAGGCGGGGTCGCACCACAGCGGGAGCGGCTCCACCAGCACCGGCTACGTCACCACGGCGCCCTCCAACGGCTCCGGCACGGAGCGGGCCAACCTGCTGCTGGACGACGGCAAGGGGGCGGGGCCCGCGGAGGACGGGGGCGGGGCCGACAGGGCCTCCCAGGCCGGTCTCCACGGAGACGACCGCTCCTCCGTCCCCGAGACGGAGCTGCTGGGGGACACCGACACCCCCCCCACAGAGGACCCCGATATTCACATGGACGCATAGAGTGGGGAGGGCCGGGGTGACCTGCCCTGGTTTTATTTTATTTTAATTTTTTTTGGGGGGGGCTAACATGGACCATTTTTTTTAATTTTATCTTTCTTTTTTATTTTTAAGAGCTAAGCCTGCCTTTTGAGATGAGAGGCGTTTTTCAATAGAGTACAGCAGCTTCTTTTTTTTGTTTCAAAGTGAAGGGAATGCATTTTTGCTTTAAAAAAAATGTATGAAGAGACCAATAAATGATTGTTATTTATGGGTCGGGTTTTGAGGTCACTGGTGCGGAGACTCACCGGCAGTGTTTGAGGTTGGAATCTATCCCCTCCCGGCTTTGGAATTTAGAGACTGTGAAAGTTGCTCGTCACTGACTGAAGAATCGCGTTTTTTTCGTCCCCCGAACCCCCCAGCTTGGAGTGAGCGCTAGCCCCGTTAGCGCCGGACAGTGTTCTCCAATGAGAAGGTGTTGCAAAGCCTCGCAGAAGAATTCGTTTTCTTACTGTTGCTGTGCAACATGAAGCCGGACTTTGTCGCCAGGATTCCTGAAGTTCAATTCATGTTCTTTTTTTTTCTTCTTTTTTTCTTTTTAACAATTCCTGGTACGTGAGAAAAATATATACTGTGGTTTTTAAGGCGCGAGAGACAGAACTATTTTGTTGTTTTTAAAATACATGGTCGCATTTACAAAGAAATTACCCCAGAGTTGTTTAACCTCGGGGTATAGGATCACACACCTGCGCTGGACCGTTCAAAATTCGCTGAGTCCTGGCTCAACGGACAATGAGAGACTAGAATGGAGGGACGGCCATTTTGTGTCTACGGATACACCGCTAACGATGCTTTTTGCGAAGAGGACTCTTCAACCGATTAAATTATCTGCGAACTTTCTTTCCAAACACGTAGCTACACGTAACCTGCGTGGAGTTGAATGGGGTACACTGCAGACGGCAACACGGTCTCCAAATCACACACGGAAATGCGTGAAGGTATTATTATGCTTCATACGACATCGCTTAAAGGTAATTGATATTACTGGATTTTATTCTTTTTTTAAGTCCCCTGTTGTAAAGAATTTGTAATTTATGTAAATGTTTTTTTTTAAAATAGCTCCTCCTGAAGAACAGACCGTTTTAAACACTGCTCACTGTGTAGCCCGCGGTATTACCGCCTCTGTGTCCTAGCAACAAGGTACCTGCTATTATTGGAGGATTTTTGTAAAGCTCGCGGAAGTGATTGTCTTCTTTTATAACTATAGCAACCGTTATCCATATATTGTGCACATCCAGCCACATGGAGTCCAATAAAATGATACATTATTGAAAAAAAAATCTTGGATTTGAGTTATTTGTAAACCGTTTTAATCTTCTGTTCAAGGTTTGTGAACTGATCTACTGACACACACACACACACACTCCATAATGCACCCACACACTGATACTGACACACACACACACACACTACATCATTTGTTTACTTTTCAGTTGATGACTTTAAACACCTTTCATATCTTTATTTCCGTTGTCTCCCCTTGTGGTTGAAACCAGTCGGCCTGTGACTTTTTCAGTTATTGGCACCCCTGGTTTATAACACCCCCAGCCAGGAGTCTTAATTTATAAGGTTAAAGAACACACTTAGAAGGATATTTGACCTTTCAGAATCGTTGATATCGTTGGGTTTGTGTTCATGAACCCCCCTCTTCAGTTGGGACCCCAGGTATGTAATGTGATTGAAGTCTGGAGACAGAGATGGCCATTGCAGAACGTGGATGTTGACTTCGCTTCAGCGTGTCTGCCTGCATTTTGATGTGTGTTTGGAGTGGTTTTTAATGTATGTTTGGAGTCATTGTTCTCCTGGAAAAATCTACCTTTTGTTTATTGCACTCAGTAAGGGCTGTCTTAGTGCCACCTTGGTGCCTTGCATGTCAGCCAATCGCCGTCGGAGTGTGTGTGTGTGAGTGTGAGTGTGTGAGTGTGAGTGTGAGTGTGAGTGTGAGTGTGAGTGTGTGTGAAAGGGTGAATGAGAAGCATGACCTGCACGGCGCTTTGGATAAAGGCGCTATATAAGGCTTTACCCATCCAAAGGCTGTTGGTATGGAGGTTCCACTTTATGGTTCTTTTTGAGACTTGGTGACCCCAAGATGCAACCGAACTCTGAAAGTCTTGGGCTCTTTATGGCCTCTCTCGCCATCCATGGGTCAAAGTGCACCTGCATCCTCTTCCTGGCAAGTTGGCAACCGTTCCACACATTTTACATTTATTATTTATTTATTGACGTTTAACCTTTACGCATTTTTTGCACCCATTACCCGACTTGTGATGGTCAATTACCGCCTGTCTCTTTTGAATTGACAGTACTTTGGATTTTCCCAAGCTGATGGTTGATTATGCTTGTTACCTCATGTTTATACTCCAGGAAGTGATGGAATGACACAATGTAGTTAATTTAGACTGAGATTAACTAAATTAAGTCAAATGTTATTAACAATTATTGTAAATGAAATAATAAATTTGGCAAAATAAAATTGGGAAAGTTTCTCATATATATATGTATATATATACAGTCAGGTCCATAAATATTGGGACATCGACACAATTCTCATCTTTTTGGCTCTATACACCACCACAATGGATTTGAAATGAAACGAACAAGATGTGCTTTAACTGCAGACTTTCAGCTTTAATTTAGGGTATTAGGGTAATAGGGTATTTACATCCAAATCAGGTGAACGGTGTCGGAATTACAACAGTTTGTATATGTGCCTCACACTTTTTAATGGACCAAAAGTAATGGGACAATTGGCTGCTCAGCTGTTCCATGGCCAGGTGTGTGTTATTCCCTCATTATCTCATTTACAAGGATCAGATAAAAGGTCTAGAGTTCATTTCAAGTGTGCTATTTGCATTTGGAATCTGTTGCTGTCAACTCTCAATATGAGATCCAAAGAGCTGTCACTATCAGTGAAGCAAGCCATCATTAGGCTGAAAAATCTAAACAAACCCATCAGAGAGATAGCAAAAACATTAGGTGTGGCCAAATCAACTGTTTGGAACATTCTTAAAAAGAAAGAACACACCGGTGAGCTCAGCAACACCAAAGGACCCGGAAGACCACGGAAAACAACTGTGGTGGATGACAGAAGAATTATTTCCCAGGTGAAGAAAAAACCCTTCACAACAGTTGGCCAGATCAAGAACACTCTCCAGGAGGTAGGTGTATGTGTGTCAAAGTCAACAATCAAGAGAAGACTTCACCAGAGTGAATACAGAGGGTTCACCACAAGATGTAAACCATTGGTGAGCCTCAAAAACAGGAAGACCAGATTAGAGTTTGCCAAACAACATCTAAAAAAGCATCCTATGGACAGATGAGACAAAGATCAACTTGTACCAGAATGATGGGAAGAGAAGAGTATGCAGAAGGAAAGGAACTGCTCATGATCTAAAACATACCACCTCATCAGTGAAGCATGGTGGTGGTATGGCATGGGCATGTATGGCTGCCAATGGAACTGGTTCCCTTGTATTTATTGATGATGTGACTGCTGACAAAAGCAGTAGGATGAATTCTGAAGTGTTTTGGGCAATATTATCTGCTCATATTCAGCCAAATGCTTCAGAACTCATTGGACGGTGCTTCACAGTGCAGATGGACAATGACCCGAAGCATACTGCGAAAGCATATTTATATATGCTACCTTTTTTTAACCACGGTGCCAATAATTCTGGAGCCCACTGTACTTACACATATGCCATTACCAGTGTGTTTAAAATAAATTATCATACTCCAATCATTAAAACTAAATGTTAAAATCTGTTGATTTTTTTTACACAGATCGACTATTATGTTGGAGTTTGATTCCCTGGATAACTTAATCTTGGCATCTTTACTTTTTGTATGTGTGACAAGTTACTGTAAGTTACTGTAAATGCAATATTAGTCAATAAAAAGTTTTTTATTTATTTATATTTACTCTTGAGATCTTACAAGAGAGCCCTGATTACAGAAGTTAAAATACGTGCAAAATATACAGAATAATTAACAGAAAAGAAAGAGTTGAATGTAATGAGAATGGAATGAGTCAATCTTAGCAAATTTGCTCCATATTTAAATTTATATAACATTTTACATTTTATGTCTAATTAGATGCTTAAAAGCTGCTTTCAGATAGTTATGGCAAGACGATTTTGAATTGAAGATAATGCATCATTGAACTGAATTTAAATTACTGTTGATGAATCGCTATTCGTTTCAGTTGAGAGTTGATTTAACACATTTTACCAAGTCTGTTCACTGTATATAATCACTGTATATATTGACTAAACCCACGTGGTAGAGTAATTTCTTTATACCACAGACTTCCAGAAGAGCCAGCACATCGCGCAATTAGCAGCGGCTTCGGGTGTCCAGGTGCGTAACTTGCCTTGCGATCGGAGTGAAGCCACGCCGTAGGTTTGCTTGAATCAGCGTTTCATCTTAAGTATAGCTAATGTGTAAGACACCTTGCAAGCAGTTTACCCTGTAACAAAACGCATTGATATGTTACATTTGAACATAATATTTCTTATTTGACACAAAGAATGTAACTATTGGAATGACTAGTAGGGTTATAAGGAACCTTTGTTTCAGTTACGATATCATATAGTTTAAAATCTGGAGTTAAGAGCACTGAAGTCGAATTATCCTGCAGTTCAGTATTTGGAATGTACTTTTAAGTTTAAACCCAGTGTTATTGTATTTGTTATTGACCCTGCGCGACCAATGGTAACGCAACTTTGAGTCTTTTCTCTTACAGTGGTATGTTAAGGTCTCAAAAGAAAACGGCTAAACCAATCAAGAGCTGAGCAAAAAAAAATAGATCTAGCTAAACCAATCAAATATGAAATATGAGTTTCATTGCCTTCAACTACCACTAAATGCCAAGGTTTGCAAGAGGCGTGACAAAGGACCAAAGAAATGTGTCTGTAGTTTTCCACATAGTGCCACAATTCGTTACTGTATACGAGTAAAGGGTACGGTTTCCAGGGTAAATAATGAACGCGGAGCTTCACGCGCAGGTGTCCGGTGTTGCGTACGGTCTCCGCCGCGGGGTGAGAGGGACGCTCGAGGACAGCGAGAATTTTGCCGTTCCCAGTTTTTCGACCAGCTCCTGTTACCCCCTTCAATCTTGTCACGAATTAGGCGGCCGGGAAAGTCCGAGTGGACCGTACCAGCTATGTGCGAAAACCCTCCTTGGGTTAAGGTGGACACCCTCTGGTGAGTGCCCTGGCGGAGCGAGGCGGAAAAAAGAGTTAACGCCGGTGGAGCAGAAGGACAGCAGTTACTGGATAAAACGAAGAAGAAATAACGAGGCGGCAAGAAGGTCGAGACAGCGCCGGCGGACTGAGGAGATTCTCCTGGAGACGCGCGCCGTCGAACTTCTCCGCGAGAACGAAAAACTGAAGGCGACGCTTTCGGCCGTGCAGTATCGCCTCACTCCTGCGGCAGACCACCGCGAAGTCTCGTCCGACAGACTGATCGCCAAGGATTGCTTTCATTACCCAACAAGAAATCAGCCATTAAGTCATAACTATGAAGTTTCCAAAGATTTATTTTGTGACAGATTTGCATATCTTGCGACTCGTCCCGCCCCTCCTCCGCACTTTGATTCATATCGCACTTTTTCTTTAAACGCCGCGTCTAGTGTCTCACCCGTCGCCCCCCCTGTTAATGTCGGTTCTTTCGCAGCCACACTGCGTAATCCGGTAGCCGCCCGGCAAAAGAACGAAAACCAGAACAGAAATGCCGCTCCCCGCCGGGAGGACGCCGGGCATCACGACGTGCCTGCCACGTTTCATTTCCAACAGCAAGGATACAAATTATTTCAAGGTATGGAAACGACGTCTCATTCACGTTATCCAGAGTCCGCGTCAAGCAGCCGATTGGGTTCGTGCAAGAATGGTGCGCGAGGTCCAGGGATGCTCGAGCAAATTACATCCAATAGCAACACAAATCAGTCGCGCGCATCCTCTCGGCAAGAATGCTGCATGGTTGGTTCCAATTGCTGGGGAAACGAGGTTAAAGACAAACTGCCAGCGCCGAAAGCACAGGAATCGGGAACACCGATAACACAGGGACCAGGAGCGCTGGTGTCGTTTTTACCGCACAAACTAAGATTCAAAGCCACCAACAACAAAGCGCGCGCGGACAATGCCGTGAGCCCAAATTCTGTTCGATGTGAGGACGAAGCGGTCCGCGAAATCTCGTGTCCGACGAGCGTTGGTGAAGTGGCACACAACACGGCATATTTCTTGAATCCCAGACAGACATATTTTCCAGAAAGCAAAGCAACAAGAAGCGTCAGTTACTTTTGGGACAGCCCGGACCGTACCATTTCTACGAGAGAAGAGACGTTGGGAAACACCTGTACACCCCAGAGCAGTGGCCCGTGTGCATTTTCTCTTTTTAGACAGTTTTCCAATAATGATACTGGAGAATATGGAAAACGGTGGCAGGGAATTCAAAGCCCGTTGCCTTTGGAACACGAAAGGGAAATGGAGAAGGGTGGGTTAAGGAACCAGCTGGCATCTCTTGATGCCGAAGTTAAGTACTTGAAGCAAATAGTACTCGCAAATTCGACTGCATAAGTTTACTTGGTTTAGTATGCTCAGACTGCCGTTATGTATGAAACAATGTGCTTTCTGCACGTGGTTCGAGGTTAACACTGGACTTCATGGTGGGATTGTTTTGCTTATTCGGATAACATTTTTGTTACTTTTACTAAGATGTTTTACAACTGAATGTGTTATATCGCAGTTGGCATCATTTGTACTCTTGTTGCCATTTGTTGTACATACAGTGGGACCCACAACTTTGACAGAATGTCACCTTAAATTGCTCTTAAATTGTACACAGGGACACATTTTTGTTTATATTGTTCGCAAATTTTCTTGGCTCTAGTATTTCTTATTATTGTTTTTTTTGTCGCCTGTGTTTTGAAAGAATATTTGGACTAGATTACTGATGCTTTCACGTTTGTATAATTGTCAAATAAAGATATTTGCCTTTTCTGGTTGTTTGCCGTAACGGCTGTTTTAAATTCAGTTCCATAGTGATTTAAAATTTTACCTTTGTTTTCTTCGTAAAATGTTGCTCACAATCCTAAGTGACAATGTTAGAATCACTTTGCCAAACATTCCAAAGAAAGCCGATACTGGATTCTGAAATGCCAGCATTATGCGTGTAGCTACACATCACCGACGCTAGGTGGCAGTCATCCCCAGAGAAACGACAGCATTGTGCTCCGCTCGGTGCGAGTAACAGCGCTGTAAAAACAAAGTAGAAGATACAACTATATCGGTGGAGGCCTTCTTACTGCTCTCGATAATAATGAATAATGAATTAAAATAATCCTATATAACTTCGGTATGATGAAAGATAGGCAAAGATGAGGAAAGATACTCAAAATAATATAATTTAAGTGGAACAGTTTATTTTAAAAACTGGATATGTTAGACCTCTAGACTGTTCATAAAGGTCATGCTTGTTTGTCCTACCTATTTTTTTTGTTAAACAAATTGTCTCACTCTAAAATGTAGCCTTTGTCTGTGACCATTTGCAGCTATTTTCTAAGAATTGGAAAGTTTAGAGTTGGGTGTGCATAAACGTGTAATAGGTGATTCTGTAACATACAATTATAGCCTGCAAACGCAGGTACATTGAAGCAAATCTATCCACTGGTGGGCACCTGTTGACCTTGAGGACTCTTAAAGGTTGAAATTAAATGTAATATTTTATTTGCACAATTAATTATAATTCAAATATAGCCTGAATGGCAGGCTTACCAGCAACAAACAAAAGTTTAGGCCTGGTATTTGGTCAACAGGTGCCAATTGGATAAAGCAAGTACAAAGGCCCCATTTTCACAGATTTAGCTAGTTACAGCTTCAGATTTTGTTGGGCTTATACTGTCATGAATCTTGTGTGCATACTTTCAAGGTGTTGAACTCTAGGTGTTGAACACATGGCCTTTAGCTTACGTGACTGATCTGGCCTTTTTATTTAATTTCTTTAACATTGATGAATGCACTCCAGTAAGCCAATACAATTAACAAAATAATGTGGGTGAGAACCAACCCAACAATTCGTTGTCATCTTGCATTACAGTAGGCCTATTTGATCAATTTGGTCACAATGCAGGTGTTTTGTAGTTGGCCACTAGGTGCCACTGTTTCTCCTCTCTGTCCCTGTACGTCGCCTCTCGGGTTTAGTTTAGTTTACGTTCGTTTACTCATTTCCTCCATTTGGAAGTTGGCCAAATGCAAACTGATTGAAATCGAGATTTTGATAAAAACGGCCATTGTATTGTTGCCATGTTGTATATTCCTTCATAGTCAGATGTGGACCTAAATATGTTCACGCGACAGTTTGACCGGAGTTTTCAGATTGGACCGTGTAAATTCGAATGTTGACCGAACCAGCCCGTGTTTTTTTGAAACGGTATGTAGCGCTTAGCTGAAATATAACACGCCCATTTCACATCCAAATTTCACGAAACACACTGACATATACTGAAACACGGTATCAATTATATTTCAGCAGGCGATAAGCACGTGGAACATATTCCTGTACATAAGAAGTTGCCTAACTAAATCCCATAATTTAGCAGTTCTGTTTCTGATTATACGGCAGGAGGGCCTACACGAAAAAAAGTAAAATCTAATAAAAACCTGTGATTCCATAAAATATTCACATCTATCGGAATCTTGATCAACTCTTCCGATTCCAAGACAAAACACTTTTGAGCCAAATAAACAACTGAATAATAATTAGCCTATTTACACCATTTACGCTCATCGATTCTGTTCTCATGAGACCAGAATATGAAGCAATTATTGAGCATCATATTCTCCGATCTCGGTCTCCTCGCACGGCTTTATGTCATTAAAATAGTAAAATGATGTCATGTTCATGAGATATTTCTGTAAGATAATTGTATTCCCTTGCTATGTATCTATTTTTTGTAATGTTATTGTTCATGGTTTTCCTTCACAATAATAATAAAAACTCGGCTCAACAGCAGTTCCTCCTTGCCCAGCTATTATGCAATTTAAAAACACTAGTGTCCGGGATTAGTAATACCGTAGATTTGCGACCGCTACACATTTGCATTATGCCTGATGTGTCCCCTGGAATAACGTAGGCCGTCATTGGCCGAAATCGGAAAATGCTAAACTTGGATTGGCTAGTTGGACTGTCAATGACAGAGCGCTGCCAATACATTCTCTTTAGTGACCTACTAACACAGATCCATGAAACGGCACTCTCTCCGCGAGGGAAGAGTCGGGGAGCGCCGCTCACCTCAATGCAATCGGATTTCAGCGCCTCTGAAACTACTTTCTCTCTATAACCACCAAGAGCTATGATTTTGAAGTGTTCAGTGCCACGGTCGGTCACATCTTGAGCATTAAACTGGAGTCTCATTAAGGTAAAGTACCCCATTTGAGGATTTTTTTAAAGATGATCAAATAGAGTACCTAGCCTACTTCGCCTATTATGTTGTTGACTGTGTTGTAGCCCTTTGAATAACGTTAGGCGAGTGCTCGCCACTTTAATTACGGCTGTTAGCTAGCTAGGTGGCCGATTTATCACTTTCAATTTATCACAACTATTATATAGGACTTATATCGTGTGTTTATTTTTCTATTCGTGGTTGTTTATTCTATTTGAAATGACCAAGTTATGGATAAACGTGTCTAAGTTGACACAACCAAGGGGATAACCTATTATAACTTGGTCGCTAGCTACCACTGGCGACACACGTAGCTAGCTATCTTTGTGCTGTACTAGCATCAGATATTTCTAGCCTGTGTAAACATTGTACGAACATAACAAGGCTAGCTAGCGAGGTATGGCATACTGACCCAGAAATAGACCAGGGTGGGTGCTCTTGACGTTATGTGGTTTTGACAGAAGAAAGTCAGGATCTTCAGCGGCGATATTAATAGCCTGCTACACTTTATCTTTGTATCTATTTTTGCACACCACGTTCGCAGTAGTTTTCAGTAACGTCAGGCATTTGGCTCGGATAATTGGCTAGCTCGCCAGCGGACATGCGGTTCCCGTTTCGCCTGTTGGAATTGTGCTGTTACGTTCGTTTCAGTACATTTATATCCGTAAAAAAAGAAAATAAATTCAGCATATTGATTCACTGCCCAATTTTGTTAAGGAGACGGTTATTTTCGAAATTGAGTTGATGGCCAAGCCTCTAAATATTGCATAACGACCGCGGCCCCAGAATTTGCTGGCAGTGAGAGAGGAGGGAGGGGGGGCTGATCACGCTTATTTTATAATCCGGGCACAATGAAGGAATCTGGGGCATTGACGTGACGGTGTTAAATTAAGACATTCAATTGTCGTCGTTTCTGATTTTTTTTTTCCAGCTTTTTACAAAGGGAACTTTCCATTTGCCATTTATAACAAACTCATCTGGTTGTAGGCTTATTAGAGTGTAAATATGTAGCAGTCCGCTTCATTAGGCTCGTTGAAGTTAAAATGAGCAATGAACAGCCCAGTTTCCCGATAGTTGTATTAGTTTGAGCCACGTCGTTACGGATTAGCGGTAGCTATGTTGTACGAGAATAAAATAGTTTACCCTGGACTAGTCTAGCCTGCTCCATTCTAAGGACGCGTAAATTAGCTGACGGGGCGTCAGTCTGAATATTAGCTACATTTCACTGGACAGGTTGTTAATGTTACATGTCAGATATGATTAAGACAGCAGGGCTGTCGCTATGTCTGTGTAACCCTACGTTACTTAACAAAGCATCTCAGTTCTGTAAAGTGTAGGGCGGAAAAAAACAAAAACCCTCACGTTTCCGATTTAAAGTAGCGTACATTCGCCGCTTTTATGCTTAACTCCATTGCCTGGATTACGCAGTAGGCTTCGCTTTGTTTTTACGTTGTTCGTTCAGCCACGTGTGATGAGGATGCCGGATCGCATTCCTTTGTTCCTGACACTCGCTGCTAGACGGGGTAGTCTCCCTTCGGCTCGGCTTCCATTCAACAAATGTAGTCCGGGACCTGTGGTATAATGAGCCAGTCACGTATGCTATTTCTGGGTACGTTGTTTCGGCTCGGAACGGACAAGACCTACTGTTCGTAGATTTGCTCATACGAATCAAACGATTGGCCCACGTTATGGTTATTATAATAGGCTATTATAGTCCGTTTTGAACGCAGTATATTCGGTCTATTCTCAGCACAGAGTTGAAGGTCATTGGCAATTTCTTGAATTTCTTTGTGTCCACATTTCAGCGCTATTTCGTCGTGCTCGTCCGGGCTATGAGTGATTCGCCACAATCGTGTCGGGTTATTTAAAGTTCATTGAAGAGATGGTTTATTTAATTAACCGTCGTAACGGCCATAACGTTCTGGTGCAGTCAGAGCAATTGGCCTCGCTGGCTCACAGTAGCAGGCCTGAATTCTGATGGTATGACCTCATCATTTGATCCGGGCAGAACTTGACTTCACTGAGCCAGTTGCGTAATTCGCAGTTGAGAACATGGACGCACTTTTATACTTGCACATGCCGGATGAATTCGCATGTTATGTCAGCATTAGCAGAGGCTTGGCTTTCCCCCACGGATTCCAACGACGGGGTTATTCCAGCTGTCCCCATACGACCTAGAGTTACCACATATTATTAAAATGAAATCTTTTTGATCCTTTAGAAAGGTGGTTGGGAATTTTTTTCCCGTAGGCTTCACAGTGCTGGCGGTTTGTTGCCCTTTAATTCAGCAATCACTGCGTTGTGTGCGCAACTCTTTGAGTTGCATTTACACTGTCCACGTTGTTATCGACAGTTAAATATCTGAGGCGCATACCTTTGTGGGGAAAAATTAGGCGCCTTCGCGTTCAAACACCATATTTACCTAGCGTCTTGCTTCTGTGCTGGCCGTTAAGTTTCGCCAAATCACGTATGGTGGAACTCAATAAAAAGTTAAGCAAAACACAGTCTCTGCCTTGATTTTAATCACCGAGACTAATCGGAAATAATAAATGAGAGGTTCTTTATTTTCAAATGTATGCCTAAAGAGGAGTTAAGTCCAGTGGAAACCAAACGTCAAGTAGAAATATTACTAGATTTACTAGAAGTTTGTCCTGATGTTAGTATCAGAAAGGTGGCTTGTTGAGGCCGTGTCAGCGAAATTTATCACCCCAACCCCAACCGTAACGGACAGAAGCAGTCTGCTCCCCGTCTCTGTGATGGCTACAGCTTGTGCCCTGGTCACATGCTCACTCTGCTGTTCTGGGTCGTCTCCCCAGCTGGAAGGCTCTGTTCTCTGTGAGCTGTAGAAAAGGACAGTTACTCACTCGCTGCTTCTATTCACAATGGTCCTATCAACTACCAACGCAGATACAGTCTCTGAAAATATCACTCGTTAAAAAAAAAAAAAGTGTTCTTGAATTCGGCAGCGATCCAAACGAGTCCGTCTCTATTCCTAAAGGAGCCTGACCTCCCACTGCGATGTCAGATGAAGACATGCCATTTTCTGCAGTGGATAAGTGGATTAATTTCCACCATGGCAGAACGCAACATCCCAAAAGGAAGAGCTATACACATTTGTGCGGCAGTATTGGGGGCATCCTATGATGCTTTAAATCGCCGCATGCCCCATTCCAATCTAATTAAGGTGCGTTTGTTTTTATCCACTTTGATAGTAGAGTTGATCCTGGAGGATCTGGCTTGTTTCCCTGTCTGTGCACCCTGTAAGGTGGAGAGGCTAGTCCTTGTCAGCTGGGAAAGTTACGCTAAAGCATCTACATTTCTTCAGGAAGGCCATGTTTCCCCTCACCCTCATACCTGCAGTCATACGTGTTTACGGTTTAAATCATTTTGGCTAACCTTTATCTTTTTCTCCTAATGATGATATAATTGGTTGTTCCATATTAGGTTAGGGATGCACACTAGCATCTATTGTTATATCGCTGACAATGGCTCAAAAGGAACTTATCCGGTACCAGATGATAATTTGTATCAGTTATAAGTTGTTATGCAAATAAAATAGGTTGACATCCGTGCTTGGCTGCTTTTTCCATGAATGTGGAAACATGGTTGGAGTTTTGTGCAGTTATGTCAGGGTGGCAGGTAGCCTAGTGTGGTTAACTGGGACCCAGATGGTTCGGTGGTTCAAGCTGTTGGGCCCTTAACCCTGCATTGCTCCAGGGGGGTTTGGCCCCTGCTTTGTCTAATCAACTGTAAGTCACTTTGGATAAAAGCATCAAGCTAAACAGTATTATATATAATGTAATCTGGCGGGATGAGCCAATGACAGTCAGTTACTGATGATCGCATATTACAGTACATTAGTCATTTCATAATACTCCAATCCTTTCTCATAATAACAGGAAGTACTTATTACACCATATTCTCTTGTAATTATGCAATGTGTTCTTGTAATATGTTCATGTATGTTTTACTTGACAGCCTATATTTATATTATTAATAATACCGAGCCTATGATTTACTGTTCTGCATTTGAACATCAGTTCTGTGACACATTTAATAAAAACACTTATCTGTTTGACAGCATAAAACCACAATGAATACAGTGCAAAAATGCACTTCCTGCTCGGTTGTGAAATAGTTGTGACTACATACTGTGATGAGTCAAATGCGGCTGAAAGGGGGTGTATGTGTGTTAAAGAGTGTGTGTGCGTGTTGGTAATGGAGGTCGTGCTACCAATCAAAAGCGCCACAGAATTCAGACACCTTTCACAGAACAAAGGCCGCTTTCATAGCCGACGACAGCGATGATTTAGGTAGAATTTCCGCCCAGTACCGTTAAATTAGCATTTTTGACCTTATTTTAACTCTAAAGCCATTGTGAAGGATGTGATGAATGGGAGGGGAACAAAAAGCGATCTGAATGCAAGTACTTCTCTGTGCTTGATAAGTTTCTTTCCAGCGTAGAAAACAAATCAGTTTTTTGCCTTGGTGTGTGATGAGAGATGACTGTAGAAACTACTCAGTGTACAACTATTCAACGTCGTTTTATTTGATCGCCTGGTTTTAGGTTCATCTTGTCACATTTACGGTAACTGAATCGCCACCTGCGGTCCACGGCTTGAGAAGGCGCAGAGTTATTTTCTGTATTTGGTCATGCCTGACGTCATGTTCACTCAAGTCTGCAGGAGCCTTCAGTGGGGGCTACTGTGACTGCACAGATGCTATGCACACAGCACATATAAGACGTGAGAAACTGGGAGCTGGGTGGCGCATCCTGCTAAGGCTCTGCTCCAGTGTGTGGATGGGTCCCATGGTCTGGTATCTGTTAAGGCTCTGCTCCAGTGTGTGGATGGGCCCCATGGTCTGGTATCTGTTAAGGCTCTGCTCCAGTGTGTGGATGGGCCCCATGGTCTGGTATCTGTTAAGGCTCTGCTCCAGTGTGTGGATGGGCCCCATGGTCTGGTATCTGTTAAGGCTCTGTTCCAGTGTGTGGATGGGTCCCATGGTCTGGTATCTGTTAAGGCTCTGCTCCAGTGTGTGGATGGGCCCCATGGTCTGGTATCTGTTAAGGCTCTGTTCCAGTGTGTGGATGGGCCCCATGGTCTGGTATCTGTTAAGGCTCTGCTCCAGTGTGTGGATGGGCCCCATGGTCTGGTATCTGTTAAGGCTCTGCTCCAGTGTGTGGATGGGCCCCATGGTCTGGTATCTGTTAAGGCTCTGTTCCAGTGTGTGGATGGGCCCCATGGTCTGGTATCTGTTAAGGCTCTGTTCCAGTGTGTGGATGGGCCCCATGGTCTGCTATCTGGTAAGGCTCTGCTCCAGTGTGTGGATGGGCCCCATGGTCTGGTATCTGTTAAGGCTCTGCTCCAGTGTGTGGATGGGCCCCATGGTCTGGTATCTGTTAAGGCTCTGTTCCAGTGTGTGGATGGGCCCCATGGTCTGGTATCTGTTAAGGCTCTGTTCCAGTGTGTGGATGGGCCCCATGGTCTGCTATCTGGTAAGGCTCTGCTCCAGTGTGTGGATGGGCCCCATGGTCTGGTATCTGTTAAGGCTCTGCTCCAGTGTGTGGATGGGCCCCATGGTCTGATATCTGTTAAGGCTCTGCTCCAGTGTGTGGATGGGCCCCATGGTCTGGTATCTGTTAAGGCTCTGTTCCAGTGTGTGGATGGGCCCCATGGTCTGGTATCTGTTAAGGCTCTGTTCCAGTGTGTGGATGGGTCCCATGGTCTGGTATCTGTTAAGGCTCTGCTCCAGTGTGTGGATGGGCCCCATGGTCTGGTATCTGTTAAGGCTCTGTTCCAGTGTGTGGATGGGCCCCATGGTCTGGTATCTGTTAAGGCTCTGTTCCAGTGTGTGGATGGGCCCCATGGTCTGGTATCTGTTAAGGCTCTGCTCCAGTGTGTGGATGGGCCACATGGTCTGGTATCTGTTAAGGCTCTGCTCCAGTGTGTGGATGTGCCCAAGGTCTGGTATCTGTTTAGGCTCTGTTCCAAATG
This sequence comes from Conger conger, assembly GCF_963514075.1. Lineage (NCBI taxonomy): Eukaryota > Metazoa > Chordata > Actinopteri > Anguilliformes > Congridae > Conger > Conger conger. Next base: position 49,100,293 of record NC_083771.1, on the reverse strand, counting down.
GTAAATGGTTGGCATTTATATAGCACCTTTATCCAAAGCGCTGTACAATTGATGCTTCTCATTCACCCATTCATACACACACTCACACACCGACAGCGATTGACTGCCATGCAAGGCACCGACCAGCTCATCAGGAGCATTTGGGGGTTAGGTGTCTTGCTCAGGGACGCTTCGACACAGCCCGGGCGGGGGATCGAACCGGCAACCCTCCCGACTGCTCTTACTGCCTGAGCCATGTTCCCCACACTGTTCCAGTGTGTGGATGCCCCCCCCTCCCCCAGTCCAATCCAATTCTACCCATTTAGCTGAACATTTAGCATCAGCTTAAGTCTGTACAGCCCAATTTCAGAGTAGCTGTGTGATGAGAACATCTTGTGCTCTTTCAGAGGGGAGTACATGTTTATGCTCTCCTGGATTGATGGTGGGAGTTGCAGCAGAGTTGCTGAGAAATGCAGCTAAGCGGTCACAAACGGGGAGAAAAAGCACCTGGAAACGGATACCCAGCGCTATAGTGTGGTGAAAGCTACGAAGCATACTTAGCTGAGATGGTCCTATGACAGAATAATTGGACGACAAAAGCCCCAATAAAGTATTCCATCCAGGAACCTGGAAAGTTGGGTGAATTATTTATGTCTCTTGAAGTACTTCCTTGTGGAAGGAAGTCTGGGAGGGTGGTGGGAGTCAAGATTCTTGGTCAAGAGGGAAGTAGTCTAAATTGGTCGTCTTTTCCATTTCCTGAAATCTTTTTGTTTTGCTTTCTCAACAGGTCCTTTGGACAGACCGTTTGGGATTACCAGGAGCTGAACACAAACCTGTGATATTATCTTGTGGGGTGATTTTCAAACGGACAAATTCCCCAACATGACTTGTGACCTGTGAGTTTGAACCCGACGTTGACTTAGAAGATAAAAAAGAAATAAATAATATGCAGGCGATCAAGAAAGAACCGCCATCAAGTGGCTCTTATTGTGGTGACGAGGGGTTAGTGCTGGCCATGGCGTTGCAGGGGGAAGACCAGGACCTGCTGGGCCGGAAGCTGCCGTCCGCCGGCATGCCGTACAAGGTGAAGGGCTCCTCCTGCCGGAGGAAGCGCGAGTTCATCCCCGACGAGAAGAAGGACAACCTGTACTGGGAGCGCCGGCGGAAAAACAACGAGGCGGCCAAGCGGTCGCGGGAGAAGCGCCGGCTCAACGACATGGTGCTGGAGAACAAGCTGATGGCGCTGGGCGAGGAGAACGCCACGCTGAAGGCCGAGCTGCTGTCGCTCAAGCTGAAGTTCGGCCTGGTCAGCTCGGCCACCTACGCCCAGGAGGTGCAGAAGATCTCCAGCTGCACGGCCGCCCTGTACCAGGACTTCCTGTCGCCGCCCGCCGGCCAGAGCTCCTTCCCCCGGGAGCTGGGCAGCAGCTGCATCTCCGTCATCAAGCACTCGCCCCACGGCGCGCTGTCGGACGCCTCGGACGCCTCCTCCCACACCGCGGCCCACGGCAGCCCCCGGGCCGACGGGTGCCGGTCCCCGGAGGTCATCAAGCAGGAGCCGCCCGACGGCGCCGGCTACGGCCGGGAGGGGAGGGAGCGGGGCACCCCGCGGGGCAACCCGTACGAACTCTACCGCAGCTACCTGGCCAGCCCCTTCCCGGGGGTCTACTCCCAGCCGTCGCCCTTCCTGCAGATCACCAGCTCCTCCAGCAACTCGCCCCGGACCTCGGACGGCGACGAGGGGCCCGTGAGCAAGTCCTCGGACGGGGAGGACGAGCAGCAGGTCCCGAAAGGCCCCGTGGCCCCCGCCTGCGACCCCCCCAGCGTCATCGTCTCTGCGATGAGGGCGTCGGACCCGGGGGGCTCCGCCCTGCCCCACAAGCTGCGGCTCAAGGCGCGGGCCATCCGCATCAAGGTGGAGGCCGTGGACCCCGAGTACGACCCGGGGAAGCCCGCCTCGCCCGTCGACATGTCCGGCAAGGGCGGCTACCAGACGGGCAAGCGCCCCGCGTCCCTCCAGCCGTCCCTCGGGCCCCTGTCGCTGCAAGTGACCGACGTCCAGGACTGGGCTCCCCAGCCGGAGGCGCTCCCGAGCGGGTGCAAGAACCGCCGGCTCTGGCCCGGCTCGCCCGGTCCGGCGGCCCACAAACTCACCGTCGACCTCCAGGACAGCTCTTACGCCGACGCCGAGAGCTTCTGTTTGAAGCGCGGCATCGCCGACCTCTCCGCAGAGGTGGCGTCCCTGAAGAGACTGATCACGACGCGGCGAGGGTCTGGCGTGGAGGGGGCCGAGCCCGTCTGCCTCGCCCCCGACCCCCCGCTGGAGGGGCGCCTCGCCCCCGACCCCCCGCTGGAGGGGCGTCACGCCCCCGACCCCCCGCTCAAGTGAGTCGGGCGCAGAGCTCGGTTGTGTTCCATTGTGTTCGTTATTGCACTGTGCGCTGGATATGGTGTGGAAACGATGCGGCTCTTCATGGATGGCGTGCTGTGCACTTGCTGGTGTAGTCGACATGATACTCCTGATCGCTCCATCTCTCGTCAAATGTCAGGCTACGTGACAGTTAAATGTAAAAGTTTTCTCCATTTTTCTTGTAAAAAATGTACGGTCTTTTTTGTTTACAATAAATGTACCTAAGCACTGAAACATGCTTTTGTTTGATTTTGGATAGTTTTAGATGATGTTAAATGTGTAGTTTGTGTCATTTTTGTAACGGTTTGGGAACAAAAGTGGGAAGGCGGGCCCTGTCTGGTTTCCATGCCAACTTCTCTTATTTAATTGGCCCTAATATTTATGCCATCCGTCATTTTAACTTCTTGATAAGCACATACATGACAGCTTGTGTCCCTATACGAAACATTGTAGTGTGATCTAATCTACATGTGAACCAGTTTTGGTGTTTAAAGGCAATGAACTCCTTCAGAGAGGGTAATTGGTGCAAACAAAAACCTGTCTACAGGACTGGAATTGTCCACCCCTCGAGGCTTGTGAGGGGGGCAGTTTTGTCCCAGGAGGGCAACCATGCAGGTATTTGTTGCCACAAATTATGTTGGCTGAGTTCGCTTAACTGGTTGTATCGACCAATGCCATTTCACTCGTAGATTAGACCACGGCAAAAGGTTCATACAGGGACACAAGAATCTTCATATGCAAGTTTATCAATGAATATCGCTGATACTACAGATACGAGCTCATTAAATAATTCAGAGTATAAATGACTGAAGCAGATATGGCCCTCCCTGAGAAAGAGTCTGAGTTAAGTGGTGTAGGGTTAGTCTTTATATGTCCTTGCATATTAACTATTAATTTGCAAGGACGTATAAAGACTAACCCTACACCATATTAACTATTAATTTCTTGTAATGACAGCTGGAGACTTCTGTGTCCTTATATGAAGCCATAAAGTGTTGTCTAATCTGCGAATAAACCAGTTATAGTAAATACAGCTAATCGCCTCACTGAGCCAGGGGCAAGAAAAACACGTCCAGCCTGGAGGCCATGTAGACACAGGATGTAGTTAAACATGAAGTCACTGGAGTCTGTTCTACTGAACTCCAGTCCTGGAGGGCCGCAGTGTCTGCAGGTTTAACTCCAGTCCTGGAGGGCCACAGTGTCTGCAGGTTTAACTCCAGTCCTGGAGGGGCCGCAGTGTCTGCAGGTTTAACTCCAGTCCTGGAGGGGCCGCAGTGTCTGCAGGTTTAACTCCAGTCCTGGAGGGCCGCAGCGTCTGCGGGTTTAACTCCAGTCCTGGAGGGCCGCAGTGTCTGCAGGTTTAACTCCAGTCCTGGAGGGCCGCAGTGTCTGCAGGTTTAACTCCAGTCCTGGAGGGCCGCAGTGTCTGCAGGTTTAACTCCAGTCCTGGAGGGCCGCAGTGTCTGCAGGTTTAACTCCAGTCCTGGAGGGCCGCAGTGTCTGCAGGTTTAACTCCAGTCCTGGAGGGCCGCAGTGTCTGCAGGTTTAACTCCAGTCCTGGAGGGCCGCAGTGTCTGCAGGTTTAACTCCAGTCCTGGAGGGCCGCAGTGTCTGCAGGCCACAGGACTGGAGTTAAACCTGCAGACACCACAACCCCACAGGGCTGGAGTCTGACACCCTTGTCATAAACCATTGTGGGCATTTTAAAATTAATGAGTTTTTATTTTCAATTAATTTCCTGAATTGGATGGCTGGGGAGATGGAGAAGAGTGTGCCAGGCTGCATTACAACGGGTCTGGAGCAACGCAGAGCTGAGCTGCATCATGCCTTTTTTTCCTGCCCTAAGGTTTCTGAACAGTCAGCCCTGCAGAAAACCAGCTTACGGTCGTAAACAACACACAGCACAGCACGCCACTGCTCAGATTCATCAGCCTGTGTGTCGTAAATCTCTCAGTATTAAGAGGCAGTGATTCATTTAGAAATACCCTGTCACAGGGGCAAGGCAACCACTGGTCCTGGAGTGCCAGGGACGTTTCTGTGTTACTGTTCATCTGAGCTTCAACACAGGAGTCCGATGGAGGATTAAAAGTCTGAGGCTGAATGTTCTGATTGGAGACACGCTGAGTGCCTCCAGTGCATGGTCTTCTGCGTTCATTAAACCTGATCAATTAAAATAAATCTAGTTTTGTTGTCACAGGGTTGAATGGAGCAAAAAAAAAAAAAACAGGACCAACTCTGGCACTCAAGGTACAAGGTTGCTGTATCCATTTTAAGCATTGTACTGTACTGCAGTCCATCAGATTAAGTTCAGTTGCTTATTCTTGTGTTCAGAACCTTAGAATGCATTCTGTGGTCCTGCGGTCATATGTATCATTCAATCCTGTGGCCCACACTGCAGTTAAGAAGCACTTAACCTCCCTACCCCCATTCAAGACTATTTTGCCTTTCTGGAGAAATATAACTGTGTTATCTTATCGCTTTATGATGGCATACCAACAGTAAGTCTCTGTGCAACACTGGCGACTGATATTTGTGTCAATAAAGCACCACTTCATCTGTCAGACTTCTAAAGGTTTCACATACACACACACACACTCACACACTCACACACCGGTCATGGCAAAAAAAACAACCGAACACCAGCATAGTTCCCCCTCATAAACATGTCAATCACAGGAGAACTGCCAGTTACTGTGCAGATACCTTAATTTCACTGGACATGCCCTGTTCTGGCTCCATTGCACTGAAGATGAAAGACTACCGTGGTGCAACTTTTCATAAGTTATTTGGGGTGAGAACAGCGTAGATGGGTACCCAATATGTGGGTTTTCATGCTCTGCGACAGGGACAGAACTGCTGTAATGGATGTTCTGTCCTGTGATGTAGCGTTGTGTATTACAGGATGTAGAATTTGGGTGGCGCGGTGGTGCAGTGGAGGGTTTGGTCACTTCATGACCTGGAGGTCCTGGGTTTGAGTCCCGAAAGGCCCTGTTCCTGTAGCCTGCAACTCCTGCGGTGCCATGGTCTCCCCTTCCTCCCTGCCGAGACCTTTCCCATCAGCCCTGTGCAATCAGCCCTGTGCAATCAGCCCTGTGCAATCAGCCCTGTGCCATCAGCCCAGGTAACCTCTGCTTGTCTTTCTACCCCTTTGAAGAGTGACGGCTTTCTGGAATTCGAAGTCAGTGTTCTAGAACTCCCATTGGTTTCAGTTACCAGTAGTGATTGTTACATCAGCATTGGAATGTTCAGTTAAGAACGGTTTCACTCCAACCCAGACAACGTTCACCTCATTCAACAGCCTGAGATCCGCACTGAGCTGCTCATCAGAAGAGTCGGATGCACCAAATTTGGGTTGAAATGAAAACCTACAGGACGGTAGATCTCCAGGACCAGGAGTTGGTAACCATTGCCATAAAGGGTTAAGCCAATTGTACTAACAGTTTATATAATGAGTTACTTAGAGGACACTTTGTTTATGTCCACAAGTGATGTGGCGTTTCCTGTGATGCCAGTGATCACAGTGTTACCACGGTGTGTGTGGTGAGCGCACGGTACACAACACCGCACTACACAACATCCGGACCCTGCATGCAAACGCAGCAGGCCTGTTCATCCACTGCTGCTGCACAACCAGTTACCATCCCAGCATTTATCTGATCACCAATATTTACTGAGAGGAAAACACAGAATACCAAGAAAAAAGAAACAAAAATATACAATTTAGTGAGAATTTAGTGTCCTAACTTTGGATATTCTACAGTTTCTTTGTTAAACAGCAAAGATTAACATTTCTGAAATGGCTAACATTTCTGAAATGGCTAGCGTTTCATGGGGAAAAAACAGCCAGCACACTGCAGCTATGTTTTTGCAGATTAAACAGTTTTATCTAATAGATAATCCCTCATGCAAGTCAGGAAATGTCAAGTTCCAATCCTGGATAAACAAGAAAAAAAAAAAAGAAATCGCGAACATGTGTTTACTTGATATACCTTCACGCCATTGCTTTATAATGCACAGAAATATCAGCAGAGTAGCGGGAAGAAATACGCTCACAGAACTTTAAAAAAGGGTAAAATAAAACTGCTTTCTTCTTTTTGATGACACTGCAAGCGATTTAAATTGTACCATTTTTCATGAGCTGCAGTGTGCTGCGGTTTTATTCATTTGGACTCCGCCCAGCACCGGGAGCAATGGTATATTGGATGTGCGTGTTCTAGCTCAGTTCACACGGGGACACAAAACACCGTTTACTTTTATGGATAAAATATTTCCATAGCAGAAGATAAGATTGCCTTCCCGGGTTTTTTTGGCCAATGTGATCAACATACAGCTCGGAGCTGCGGTATGCAGTGTTGACACAGGTGCAAAAGCCCAGCAACGATCGCAAATCTCCTGCTGGAAGGTGTATTTCTTAAAATAAAAAAAAAAAAAAGAATAAAAAAAAGAAAGAAAGTAGAATAGCGTAGGGGGTCTCGCCGACTCTGTGAACAAACTGAATATCATGTTCAACCCACCGACCCAGAACTTCTGAACATCTCTTGTTCCGTGGCCTACAGGAGAGTTTTTACACATTTCATCATATCAGCACATATTTTGGAAAGCGCGCCAGAGAATTCCCTAAAATCAAAACCACATGTTACTCAGAACGTATGGCCTCCAGACTTAAATATTCCTTCTGGAATGTGAGACCACACGGAATTATCCCATTTATGAGCTTTAATCCAACTTGACCCGAAAAACATTGTGCAATTAAAAGCATGAGCCACACTGTCGGTATCTATTGCACAATGCTGTTTTTCCGTGTAAGCGCTCTGCATTACGCCATTGAAGAATGATGTACTATGCATTTTCAGTCCATATTTAGAGATGTCAAATACCGGGAATAATAATCGAGAGATCCCCACTGATTTATGGAAAAGTACCCAGCCTTCCGGCGCAAGAACTCGGCCGCTGTTCTTGGAATTAAATGAATGACGTAGGTTCGGTTCGTGAACCACAGCGCGGCTGGGAAAGACCGGAGAGCTGTCTGCAGCAAGACACGTGATCAAACACTGCGTCACTCGCGGTTCAAAGTTGAAAGTCAAGATACAAGAGCCTGTGCTTTTAATATAGCTTAGTGCAGCATGGCGATTTTCGCAGGGTACAGAGTTCTTTCTCAGGCGTTTCGGCCGCTCGCTTCCAGCCTGGACGGATCGTGCAGATCGCTGGAGCAGGCTGGATGTTTGTACCGTGTCCTCCAAAGCGGACGGCAGTATGTCCGCCCGGGTGCGTGCGGAGCACGACGTCAGTACAGTTCTGATGCAAAGTCGGGGGATGACCTGTGCGTTAGATATCTGGACGGGGAAGATTCAGGTATCTATTGGCGCACACCATCAACAACCTGGTTGCGTAACGTTAGACACATGACAGTTTTATGACAACAGAACACGTTACTAACGGATACATTCTAAAATTGGTTAACAAACCATATTAACTGTTTGGCGAGCGAGCTAGCTAGCTACCTACCAAACTGACACTCGCACAGAATGGCTATTATCTAGCTAAATGGACGAACGACCAATTGGAAAGATATTTCGTTAGCATGTCATGTCCACCGGACTTATTGTCGCTGGTATAGTGCAGCTTTTAACAAGTTATTATTGACACGTGCAGATTTACTTCCCAAACCAACAACATCGCAATTCCTTTCTCACCAGGCAGCGCTAAACAAAAACTTTGCGAAACAGTGTTAGCTAGCTGGCGCAGGCTTTTGTAGAATTGCGATTTGCGAGTTTCCCGGATTTTAAGAGCGTACACAAGTCACTCGTTCCCGTGGATCTGTTACGAAAAAGGAAATGGTACACCGCGAACGGAGCGTCCCAGTACACTGCGTCCTCCTTCGCTCCACTCGTCTCCTCCCCCCAGACTTCCGATTAGGATGGGGGACTAAATGGATGGATTGCGTTTATATAGCCCGTTTATATAGCGCTTTGCAATTTACAATTGATGCCTCTCATTCTCCCATTCACACACCAACCAGACGACCACTCTTACCTCCTGAGCTAATGTCGCCCCAAAGGTGACTATAAGAAATTAGGATATACATTTTTTAAATCATGAAAACCATTTTTGGCCAAAATAAAAACTAACCTAAAGACTTGTGATAAATTGTATACTCCCAGAATAAAATGTACATCCGTGTGTCATCTCAGTGAACGAGACTGACGGCAGCGTCCTCGAGATCAAGCCGCTGTCAAAGCAAAAGATGGCGGTTGAGGATGAACCGCCATATCACATGACAAATGAGAAGTGCCCTAATCACCCTGTCAGCACAGTATGAACAGTTACGTTTAGTGATGCTTTTTTTGTTTCAGGGATCGTTGTTTTTGGAATCAATCGGCCGAAGGCTAAAAATGCAATCAGCAAAAACCTGGTGAAAATGGTGAGTGAAAACTGCGAACAGGAGAGGTTGGAGGGAATCAGCGGAAACTGTTGCCACGGTTTCAGTGCTTGGCTTGCCTTTTGTTTTCCAGATGTCAGAAGCTGTCGAGGCGGTTAAAGGAAGTAACAAGGTGCGGACTGTAATCATCTGCAGTCTCGTGCCCGGGATATTCTGTGCAGGTAGGACCCTTTCTGTGAACAAGACCAGGGATCATCAAATCACGGTCCTCGAGGGCCAAGAACCTCCCCTTTACCTGGGAGTCAGGTGTGTTCACCCTCCCTTTACCTGGGAGTCAGGTGTGTTCACCCTCCCTTTACCTGGGAGGGGTTTGGATTTGAGGGCCCGATTTGATGATCCCTGAACGACAGGTTTGTTTTATTGATTTAGCAGACTATATGTGTAAGGGACTCAATGCGGAAACTGCAATGGGAATCAACAAAACACCATTATTGTCAGACTTGCGGTCAACTTCGGGAAATAGATTTGAATGATGTCATATCCTATGTGTTGTTTCATAAATGAATACATTAAATATAGGTTTACGATAGAGGGCCTGTCACAGTGATGTCCCTACCAACTACATACCCTTCACTGCACTTTTTCTTCCCCAATTTGAAAGGCTCAGGTGTATCTGTTCAGCATTGGCTGATTTCACTGCATTGGCTGATTTCACGGCATTGGCTGATTTCACTGTATTGTACATTGCACTATTAACAGCAGCATGACGTGTGAATGTGCTTGTTGGTAATTGTTAATTAACTTCAATTGTCTCTCTGTATCAATTGTTTTTTAATTTATATATTTTTTGCCCCCCTGTTGCATTAAATATCAGAAAGCATTTAAACTGGAAGTAGTCAGTACAATAACTGTAATTTGTGACACTGTATGAAAGTGACTGTGAAGCTTGTTACATTATGGTGTTAAAGGTTATCTGCACAGGGGCTGTCTAAGTTATGGTGTTAAGGGTTATTGGTTTATCTGCACAGGGGCTGTCTAAGTTATGGTGTTAAAGGTTATTGGTTTATCTGCACTGGGGCTGTCTGTCTAAGTTATGGTGTTAAGGGTTATTGGTTTATCTGCACTGGGGCTGTCTAAGTTATGGTGTTAAGGGTTATTGGTGTATCTGCACTGGGGCTGTCTAAGTTATGGTGTTAAAGGTTACTGGTTTATCTGCACAGGGGCTGATCTGAAGGAGAGAGCTAAAATGCACCAAAGTGAAGTCGGACCGTTCGTGGCCAAAGCGAGGGGCCTGATTACTGAGCTCGGTAAGCAGCCCTGCCTGTTCTACACGCCTCTACACGCCTCTACACGCCTCTACACGCCTCTACACGCCTGAGTCAGCCCTGCCTGTTTTACACGCCTGAGTCACGGAGTCACGGAGTCACGGAGTCACGGAGTCACGGAGTCACTGAGTCACTGAGTCACTGAGTCACTGAGTCACTGAGTCACTGAGTCACTGAGTCACTGAGTCACTGAGTCACTGAGTCACTGAGTCACTGAGTCACAGCCCCTGGGGCAGTTTTTCATAAGGGCCTTGCTCAAGGGCCCAACGACAGGGTCCTTATCATTTCTCGTCTGGCTTTATGGTTCTTTATTGTGTGTGTGTTTAGCCGTCACTCAGGTTACGGTGTACCCATGTTTTCCGGGCCGAGAGGATGTTGCCTGAGGAATGAAACGGAGGTGAGCGGGTGCGTTAACGCCCCTCTCCACCCCTGCACATCCTGTTTTGGGCGTTTTTCTGCCTGTGACATCTGGACTAATGCTTGTGTCTCTTAAAACGGTGGAGGCTAATGCACTGCATTAATGTTTGGGACAAAGGGAGCGCGTGGATGGCTACCTGTAATTATCCGCTCCTATTCTGTTTATTTTTATCTCTGGTTATCGGAGGTCAGATTTATTCACCATCAGACAGCAGGGACATTGTGCTTTCATTCCAGCAGATTCATTCAGGGGGTTTTGTAAAAACAAGTTTAGGCTTTTTTAACATAATAGTAAGCTAACATTAGTAATATTAGCTTACTGTTTACTTGACAGCAACATTTTCTTACCCCATTGGCAAATCTTGAAAAGAGTCAAACTGTGCACCCCCTCCCAATAACGTCATGGGAACCCAAAACCCTCCCAATAAATCCTCAAGAAATTGTCCTCTTTGTTGTCCCAAGAAAACTGAAATAGGATCTGTGTCCTTGTATTGCATTACAGGGCGTTCTGCTGAAATTCAAAAAGCTTTTTGCTTCCAAACCACGGGACATAGGAGTGGTCCTAGAAATAAACAAGGGTCCCCAGCCCTGGTCCTGGAGGGCCGCAGGGTCTGCTGGGGTCCCCAGCCCTGGTCCTGGAGGGCCGCAGGGTCTGCTGGGGTCCCCAGCCCTGGTCCTGGAGGGCCGCAGGGTGTGCTGGGGTCCCCAGCCCTGGTCCTGGAGGGCCGCAGGGTCTGCTGGCGTCATGTTAAGAGTGTTGGTTACTCACCTCTCCTGGTTTCTTGTCCAAGTTGTTGATGATTTTATAGTGGAAAACAAATGGCCGCAGATCCTGTGGCTTTCCCCACTGGAAAAATACCTGCTGTAATTAACTTTGAATTATACCTTATCTGACCCGTGTTCTGTTGGTGTTACTATGACCCATGTGTACGTTGCTCACCTGTGTGTCTGTGTGTACATCGCTCACCTGTGTGATGTTACTCACCTGTGTGTCTGTGTGTACGTTACTCACCTGTGTGACGTTACTCACCTGTGTGATGTTACTCGTCTGTGTGTACGTTACTCACCTGTGTGACGTTACTCACCTGTGTGACGTTACTCACCTGTGTGTCTGTGTGTACGTTGCTCACCTGTGTGTCTGTGTGTACGTTGCTCACCTGTGTGATGTTACTCACCTGTGTGTCTGTGTGTACGTTACTCACCTGTGTCTGTGTGTACGTTACTCACCTGTGTGACGTTACTCACCTGTGTGACGTTACTCACCTGTGTGTCTGTGTGTACGTTGCTCACCTGTGTGTCTGTGTGTACGTTGCTCACCTGTGTGTCTGTGTGTACGTCGCTCACCTGTGTGATGTTACTCACCTGTGTGACGTTACTCACCTGTGTGTCTGTGTGTACGTTGCTCACCTGTGTGTCTGTGTGTACGTTGCTCACCTGTGTGTCTGTGTGTACGTTGCTCACCTGTGTGATGTTACTCACCTGTGTGTCTGTGTGTACGTTACTCACCTGTGTCTGTGTGTACGTTACTCACCTGTGTCTGTGTGTACGTTGCTCACCTGTGTGTCTGTGTGTACGTTGCTCACCTGTGTGTCTGTGTGTACGTTGCTCACCTGTGTGATGTT
>NC_083771.1:49070661-49083161 GCF_963514075.1 Conger conger | reverse complement strand
CTATATTCTCAAGTATCCATGCTCTATGCATGCCATTTTGTTATGTGCCTGCTTTTTTATAAACGATATTGCCTTTTATGTTATCTTGATCTGAACATCTGCCTTATTAATGTTTTATGGCCATTTTGTTTTGGCAAAGTCACTCTGCCCTGGTCTGCTCACCATGCTCAGTCAGGTTTTGGGTTTGATTATCATAAGCTGTATATGAACAGACGTGTAGATGTGTTGTGATCTGTTTTTGCCAGTATGAGTACACTGTGTAACCAACATCTGAATTGGGTGATGTTTGTAAGCAAACATAACCAAAGCGCAATTAATTTTGTTACGATTTATTATGGATTCAGATTGTAGTGGTTTGTCAGGAAGGCCCCTCTTCTGGACTCCCATCACTGTCATCAACAATCACCTCTTTCACAAGACGAAAGGGACGATCTAATCATTGCTTTCATGCAACGAAATGAACGTTATTTTTTTTGTATTCTTGAGCCTGGCATATAACTGAATGACCTGAATTAGTTCTGTAAATGTACAGCCATATAAATGGACTGCATTTATTCAGAATTTTTTCCAGCAACGAGGGCAGAAAGCGCTTTACAATTAATGCCTCAATTCACCCATTCACACACACACACACACACACACACACACACGCACCAACACACACCAACAGCAAAAGGCACCCATGCAAGGCACCATCCAGCTCGTCAGGAGCAACTGGGGGTTAAGTGTCTTGCTGAGGGATAGAATTAGCGTGAGAATTGTATGTGTTCAACCCCGTGCTGCGTGGAGAATTGATATATTTAAAAAAAAAACTAAACGGAATGATCTTTCTGTGTCATGAGTTGAGCTTTCTCTGCCTGCCCTCTTGGGTGTTTGGGCCCCTCAACCCGGGGGAATTTAAGGAATTAAGATTACTGCTGTTTACTTATGTCTAAAAATAAGGGCTTCACTTGGGCTCCCAGTGGAGAACTGATCTGCTGGCGTGGTCTTCAGGGAAGGGAAGAAAAGAGAGAGAAAGGGACGGAGAAAGAAAATAAAAAACCAAATTCATCTCTGTGAGAGGTTGGTTTTGTGTGTGTGTGTGCGTGTGCGCGTGTGTGTGTGCGTGCGGTATGGTCGATGATCTCTGTGATGTCACACCAGAGTTAATGACCACCAGCCAGTGAGTGCTAACCAGGCAAATCTTCAGTTTTGGTTTGTGTTTTTGGTTTTTTTATTTCCTGTTTTGGTTCTCTAACTCTGTGTTTATGTTCTTTCCTAATATTTCCTGCTGCTTCATCTTAAAATCTGTCATCATCTACCATTCCATTCAGTTGTCATGTGTTCACCAATTAGGATCCTGTTGATTCACCCCAGTCTTACACTGTTAAAAGCTCTATAAACTTGCAGTAGAGCACAATAAACACCCAGTGAATATGGGACTTTAATCCTTCATGAGATGCACTGTGGGCATAATGTGCTTTATGAGGGTGAATAAAACACGACAAGCTTCTAATTAGGAAAAACACTAATTTCTGTGCGTGGGGGCCGGAGTGGGGGCCGGCGTGGGGGCCGCTAAAACTCTGGAACGGGCGGTCTGCTCCCAACTGTCCACTTCTCCAGAACAATCTCCATGACCCCAACCAGTCTGGCTTCAAGAGTGGCCACTCCACTGAGACCGCCCTGCTTGCGGTCACTGAGGCACTCCACTCTGCTAAAGCCAAATCCCTCTCCTCTGTCCTCATCTTCCTCGACCTGTCGGCCGCCTTCGATACAGTCAACCATGAGATTCTGCTCTCATCGCTGTCTGGGATGGGTGTCACAGGGTCTGCACTCGCTTGGTTTTCCTCCTACCTCTCTGGTTGCTCCTACCAGGTGACTTGGAGGGGCTCAGTCTCCGACCCTCACCCCCTACGAACTGGAGTCCCGCAGGGCTCAGTTCTTGGGCCTCTCCTCTTCTCGCTATACACCATGTCTCTTGGTTCTGTTATTTCTTCCCATGGCTTTTCTTATCATTCTTACGCTGATTACACCCAACTCTTTATTTCCTTCCCCCCCGACACCCAAGTCACCACACAGATCTCTGCCTGCTTGGCTGATATCTCTGCGTGGATGACTTCCCACCACCTGAAGCTCAACCTTGCCAAAACTGAGCTTCTCTACATCCGTGCTAAGTCCTCTCCGTCAATCGACCTCTCACTGACTGTTGAGGACTTTGTAGTTTCCTCCTCCCGTATGGCAAAGAATCTTGGGGTGACTCTTGATAACTGCCTCACCCTGGCTCCATAAGTATCCTCCACTGCCAGAACCTGCAGGTTCTTTCTGTATAATATACACCGTATCCGTCATCTCCTGACAGAGAAAGCCACCCAGCTCCTAGTCCAGGCGCTCGTCATTTCCCGCCTGGATTACTGCAACTCCCTCCTAGCCGGTCTCCCAGCGTGTGCCATCAAGCCCCTCCAGCTGGTCCAGAATGCTGCAGCCCGCCTGATCACCAGTCAGCCCAGGTCGGCTCATGTCACCCGCTTCTCATTGGCCTCCACTGGCTTCCTATTGCCGCACGCATCCGATTCAAGACCCTAGTGTTGGCATTTCAGGCTGCTAAGGGGACTGCCCCACCTTACATACAATCCTTGATCACTCCCTACTCCCCAGCTAGACCACTCTGGTCTGCTAGCTCTGGTCGCCTTATGGTTCCCTCTCTACGTGCACCTGGCGGTCGAGCTGCACGTTCACGCCTGTTTTCCGTTCTGGTTCCTCAGTGGTGGAATGACTTGCCTACCACTGTCAGGATAGCAGAATCCCTCCCCCCATTTCGACGCAGACTCAAAACACACCTTTTCTAACTCTACCTTAGTCCTCCCTCCTGATTTCCCCCGCGCCCCCTTTCTGATATCCCTATCCTCCTTGTCTAACCCAAAAAAAAATATTTGCACTTATGATGACGACTATATGTTTAGAACAGCATTCCATGTGTATTTTCCTAGTTATGGATGTGATGCTTTGACTTGTGGAAGAACCTATGCACTTGTAAATCGCTTTGGATTAAAAGCGTCTGCCAAATGACAGAAATGTAAATGTAAATGTTTCCAATCCAGGAGCCCTTAAGACTCTGTTCAGAGTTTACTGAGGGGCCCGAGACCCACCAGATACTCACTGTATCCTGACCACTGGGCACTTACCACTGAGCACTTCCCTCTGTATCCTGACCACTGGGCACTTACCACTGAGCACTTACCTCTGTATCCTGACCACTGGGCACTTACCACTGAGCACTTCCCACCGAGCACTTACCTCTGTATCCTGACCACTGGGCACTTACCACTCAGCACTTACCACTGAGCACTTACCTCTGTATCCTGACCACTGGGCACTTACCACTCAGCACTTACCTCTGTATCCTGACCACTGGGCACTTACCACTCAGCACTTCCCTCTGTATCCTGACCACTGGGCACTTACCACTGAGCACTTACCTCTGTATCCTGACCACTGGGCACTTACCACTGAGCACTTCCCTCTGTATCCTGACCACTGGGCACTTACCACTGAGCACTTACCACTGAGCACCTATCGCTGAGCACCCTGTCTGCCTGCAGGTGGAGATGACACTCTGATTCGGTGCATTTTGTGGAAAAAGGTTATTTAATGGGCCTTGCCAAGGGCAGCCCTGTGGAGCCCTGTGCGCGGTCTGTAGTTCCCACGCACGGGAGAAGCGGTTTAACCGTGTGATCTGTGTGTGAGCGTGTCACGGGAGAAGCGGTTTGTGTATTTAGTGGATTTTTTTTTTTGTAGACAGCACGTCCCGTCAACAACGGGAGTCTGGCGGCTGCTGATGTTAACTGCGGGAACAGATTGTGCCCGTTGTGCATTTCTGTTGGTTCACTGCGAGCTGCTCTGTGGTCGGACTGAAGCGTGGTCTGGATTCTAGTCAAGGCCATGGAGCTCAAATGTGGCTGTGTCTCGCATTTGCTGCTTCAGTTTTTTCAATCTTACATTTTGTATTTCTCCTGTGGTAGACCTGTCAGTGGTACTGGTGTGTCTTCCATCATTTACCACTAAAATAGCTGATGAGTATGTTCACAATGTGCCAGCAAAATCCATCCCAATGTTCAGGGCGTTGTGTGAAAAATGGCAGATGACAGAGACTGTTTCAGCAGTGCTGTCGTTCAGCGGTGTTGTCGTTCAGCAGTGCTGTCGTTCAGCGGTGTTGACACTCACATCTGTAGCTCTTGTTCTAGGCGTGGAGGCGGCTCTCGATCTTCTTAAAAAGCTTGCCGTACTAAGATTACGCGTGTTATTGTTGACTTGACCTCCAGTGTGGCATGGTTGATGGTTTAGGAGTACGATATCCCCTCACGCTCAGTGGAGTTCCCTCTGTGCGAGTGAAACAAACCTCTCTCCAGCTCTCGGTGATCTCAGTAATCGTGCGGATGGTCCCTCCTCATTAATTCATGCCCGAACACAAGTAGCATCAGTTAGCATCAGTTGGCCTTCGCTGAACAGTAGGAGCCCTTTAAAACTCCACCGCCGATCCACAGCTCTCCTTTCTCTGTTTATTTTTTTATATTTTCTGCTCTAGTCCTGTCACTCTTCTGTCTGACATGAGGAGTTTTACCTGGGAGTTTTACCTGTGAGTTTTACCTGTGAGTTTTACCTGGGAGTTTACTCCAGATCACTGCTGCCAGAGCTTGGGTTGTGGAGGGGAAAAGACCAGGAGGGACCTGCTTGGTTCTTTAATCGCTGCTTTTGATGAAACATGACTGAAAATGATCTGGAAGAAACTGATCCAACAGGTTTACATTGGGTTTGAAATTAAACGGTAAATATGCAGTTAAAGTGCAGACTGTCAGCTTTATTTTGAGGGACATATTGAGTGGTAATACCAGCCTTTATACCCTTTTTACCCACATTGTAGGGGGGCAAAAGCAATTGGACAGACTAACATACTATTAACGTAAGTGTTTCTGGGTATCCACAACATGGTAATGGTGTAACGTAGCTATCGCAAAATCTGTGTTCGGCAAGCCCGTTGCCATTGTAGTAGACCTGTTGTATCGTGCTGAGGAAAGTGATGGAGGTCTACTGGCCAACGCAGCCTGCAGGAGAGACGGCTGATCGATCAGATAACGGTCTGATTACGCTCCCATAACGCACCGGCTCCTTCCTGTTGTCACGGTTAACACCCTCTCTGCAACTGACCAAAAACAGGAACACTCTGCAAAAAATATCTCTTAACACACATTTCCAGTGTTAATCAGGCTGCAGATCTTTTCTCTGAGACATGAGCTTGTTTTCTTTTGCTGTTTGCTTGACTGCTGAATTCTCACTCCGTTTGAAATCTCGAAATGCGTCAAACCGTCTGGAGAGCCGCTTTGGCTTCCTGACGCAGTGTTCCCTGTTACTGCTCTGACATGCTTTGCTGGCCGCTTCATACGTCAGAGTGTGTATGTTTTGTGTTTCACTCTTGCGTGAGATTTTTGCGCAACACCAGGTGTTTACTGTATGGATGATGCTTTGGGTTTCTGGAGAAAAGCAGCTGTGCACCAGTCATGCCCCCATCTGTTTCTGTGATGTCACAATCTGAAACATTCCCATCACATGCACTGTACTGGTGCGTCAGAGCTTATGCTGGTTTTTAGAGGGCTTTTGCATTGAAAGCCTTTGAAGAGTAGATTTATTTATTTATTTCTTTTGGAACGTTTCTTCAGTATTCTCCGTGTTCTGGAACCTCGCTGCTGTCCGTCACCAGCGGTCATTCTGAATTGTGACATCAGCATGAGAATGTTCAGTCCACATTCTAACCACATATCTGTGACCTCACACCGTAATGTGTCCTAAAGCATTCAGACTTCTTTTTTTGTGCAAAATTTTAACAATAACGCAAAGTACTGCACACTGCTGGGAGAGGGGAGAGCCTGATTCTTGGCCCCGGAATTATAGCTCACACACAATGTTCTTACAATACTCCTGCAATGTTTTATCAGTGTTATAACATTGCGTTACACTGCAGAAACAGTGTGACAACCTTTTGTGTTAGCTCAGTAGCTAACTTGAAAAACAAATATTCACAATATTGCATCAAATATAGCAAATATTGTATCTTCTTAGCTGCCATTGTTTCAGTTACACAGACTCGAAAACAGGGGGAATCCTTATAGGTACCAGGAAAAAGGGTGTGTGATTTACTGTACACTGCCTGCACTCTTATACACCCCGTGAGCACTTTATTAGGTATTTATTAGACTGATGGATTAGAGTCTGATTGGTCTTCTGCTGCTGTAGCTCATCCACTTCGTGGTTCAACGTGTTGTGTGTTCAGATGCTCTTCCACATACCGCAGTTGTAATGGTTGGTTATTTGAGCTACTGTCACCTTCCTGTCAGTTTGAACCATTCTGGCCCTTCTCCTCTGACCTCTCTCATTCCACGGTCTAAGTCACTTGGATCACATTTCTTCCCCATTGTGACATTTGGTCTGAAAAACAGCTGAACCTCTTGACCACATCTGCATGCTTTTATGCATTTTGTTGCTGCCACATGATTGACTGATGAGATATTTGCCTTAATGAGCTAGCGTACCTAATTAAGTGCTCAGCGAGTGTAGGGTTATCTGCAGGGATCCCAGCGCCAGAGGGGCACTAATGCGGTTGAAACGTTCGACTCGTGAAGATGATGGAGAATCACAACAATAAGTGTGGTCTGAAATCCGGAGGTAATGAAAGAGTCTATTTAAGAGCTGTGTGATGAGGGAACCTGTCAGTGGCCAAGACCGTTGTCATAGTTACGAGAGGAAGACGTGTCTGACACGTGTGTGAGCTGAATCCTGTAACCTCCTCATTACGGAGTCGGTGGCAGAAAGACTGTGATTCTGTCCCCTGAGTGCTGATCTGTTATGAGAAGCCCGTTTCATTTGTGTGAACGCAAGACTTTACTTATTAAAGGTGTTACTTTTAAAAATAACCATTCATTCATCATGGGCCAATTCTGTGAATTGAGCTGGTAGGTTAATATTCCTCTGTCTGCTGGTAATTCAGCTGATCTGAATGATTGTATGATTTTAGTAATTATTATTCCTGCACCTTTGCTTGTGTGTTACATTAAAATCGATCCCTCGCAAAATCACCAGTTTCCGGTTAATGTTCTGTGTTTACTCATCTTCAAACATAGGCCCGCTTCTCAATCTAACCCTTTGAAGAGTAGGTTTTATTTTTTTCCTGAATGACAAGTCGTGAAAAGTGGGAACGATTACTCTCAGCCCCCCGTGGCACCCGGTTGTGCACGACTTCTCAAGATCGTCGTCACGCCCAGTCCCACGCGTCTGAAGGTTTGTGTAGCTTCACTCGCCACCGGAGGCAAACCGGTCTTATCCAGCGCGGGGGGTGGGTCTCGCTGGCCTGTTCGTGTTTCGGCCGCCCAGGAAGCGTGAGTCACTGTCTGAGCGGGAGTAAAGGGCCAGGTTACCCAACGCCGGGCTGACCGCGGTGTTGGGTAGCCCAGCTCCAGTGAGGTCATGGGTCCGTAATCAGGCCAAAGAGCCTCGTGTGGGAACGGTCAGATCTCTTAAAAACACTCGCGAGACTGTTTGACCTCCAGAAACCTACTTAACGTCTGATTGCCTTCTGGGAAAAATGTCTGCAAATGTTCGACGGGTTGTAAACATGGACTGTGGGTTGTGCGGTTGGCCCGGGGATGACAGCAGTTTTAATGAGCATCGCTCCGCCTCGATTGTGATGTTCTCCTCTCAATTAAAGAATGACATTGTTTTCTCCAATAGCAGTGGAAGCAGTTTGATGTAAAATGGATGCCTTGTCATTTGGACCTTCTTTCTCATTATTCACTTCACCTGCACCCTTTCCTCAGAGCACAGATCAGATGTAATTGACTTTTCTTACGTTCTGTTGTCTCTCTCGTAATCAGTCCAGTGTTTTGTCTCCCCCCCGCGGTTCAGCCTCCTGTTTGAGAATTCTGTGAGTGAAGCCTGGTGTCTGTGCTTCCAGAGCCGGTGACTCAGACCGTAACCGTGGGCGCGGACGTCTCCCATGATCCCCTCTGTCGCGTCTCTCCGGCCGGCACAAAGCCACGGCTGTGCAGAACCTGCAAAAAAAGAAAAGAGCGTGTTTATATTCCCGCGGAAAATGTTGTGTGTCACCCGGGCGCTCTGGGAATAAACGCCGTCTCCGCGGGACGCCGGCGTGTTCCAGTGACCCAGCTCAGCTTCGCGTGTTCCAGGGAGAACACGCGTGTTCAGGTGCAGGTGGGCTCCTTCATGCCGTGATCGCAACAGTCCTGGCTACTGTCATCTTTTCATCTTCCCCGGGTTATTTTTTATAACTTTTATAAGACCAACAGAAAAAGGGCTGTTGTGTCCCAAACAAGGTCACAAATGCTGGCGCAAGGAAAGGTTTTTTGAGGTAGTGAGCCTTCACCTTAAACTTTTTCTAAATTGTAAATAGTCAGTGGTGCTTTGTAATGGTGTTGGGTTGGGCTGTGTGTGTAAATAGTCAGTGGTAGTTTGTATCAGTGTTGGGTAGGGCTGTGTGTGTAAATAGTCTGTGGTAGTTTGTATAGGGCTGTGTGTGTAAATAGTCAGTGGTGCTTTGTAACGGTGTTGGGTTGGGCTGTGTGTGTAAATAGTCAGTGGTAGTTTGTAATGGTGTTGGGTTGGGCTGTGTTTGTGAATAATGGTAGTTTGTAACGGTGTCGGGTAGGGCAGTGAGTTCAGTTTGTGTTACTCTGACAGCATGTCAGCATATGAAGACTGATCAGCTCACCGTCTGTCGTGTAGGTTCAGGGTTTCTCACGGGAGTGAGTTTGAAGCACATCGCCACAGGACTTCTTTCGTTCAGTTATCTGTCATCTGATTGAACTCTTTTGGAATGTTATTTTGTTATTTTTCTTCAACATTATGAGTCAGTGATGTCAGCAGTGATTGTGACATCAGCATTAGAATGTTCTGTGAAGAGTGGCCCTGTTTCCCTTGCGTTGGGTCGTTGTCAGGACAACCAGACGAGAACCTCACCCAGCTGATCGTTTGGGGGGTTGCGCGTCACAGGGACCTTCAGATGCTGTGAATCTATATCAGCCACGCGACTGTTTGTCTCTCTACCCGACTGAACAACAGTCAGCGCTGCCCCTCCTGCACCCCTTCCATCTTTAGATTCTGTTTTAATGCTGGAGTGAAGTGCATCTTTGTTGTAAGAACACGCTGTGATGAGAGGTTCACAGTGAGAGTCTTTCTCTGCAGAAACACCAGCGTCTCCAGCATGACCTCATCAACACAAAATGAGCAGAAATGTGATTCATCTGCTCCAGGCTGCCGCACGCGTTCATTTTTTAGACTGTTGAGGTGCGGTGGCACCCCAGGTGTGAGTGGGGACCTGTCATCACTACAGAGGAACCCTTTTCCGTCTTTAACTCCGGCACAAACAGGCTGTTTACCTCTGCTGGCTCACTGCGGCACCCATCTGTGTGGGGTGGGGTGGAGTTAGGAGACAGGAGTAGGTTTATAATTATTAATAGGGTTAGAATTATGAGTAGAGTTAGTTAGGAGTAGGTTTAGAGTTAGGAGTAGAATTAGAGTTAGGAGTAGAATTAGAGTTAGGAGTAGGGTTAGAGTTAGGAGTAGGTTTAGAGTTAGGAGTAGGTTTAGAGTTAGGAGTAGAATTAGAGTTAGGAGTAGGATTAGAGTTAGGAGTAGGTTTAGAGTTAGGAGTAGAATTAGAGTTAGGAGTAGGGTTAGAGTTAGGAGTATGATTAGAGTTAGGAGTAGGCTTAGAGTTAGGAGTAGGCTTAGAGTTAGGAGTAGGCTTAGAGTTAGGAGTAGGATTAGAGTTAGGAGTAGACTTAGAGTTAGGAGTAGGCTTAGAGTTAGGAGTAGGCTTAGAGTTAGGAGTAGACTTAGAGTTAGGAGTAGACTTAGAGTTAGGAGTAGGATTAGAGTTAGGAGTAGGCTTAGAGTTAGGAGTAGGAGTAGGGTTAGAACTAGGAGTAGAGTCAGGAGTCAGCGGGGGCTGTGGCGGGGGC
This sequence comes from Conger conger, assembly GCF_963514075.1. Taxonomy (NCBI): domain Eukaryota; kingdom Metazoa; phylum Chordata; class Actinopteri; order Anguilliformes; family Congridae; genus Conger; species Conger conger. The sequence continues at coordinate 49,073,157 of NC_083771.1, read as the reverse complement.
GGGGTTGGAGGGGGGCTCATGCTGGGAGCCCAGAGCCACGGAAACCTCCGGCACGTGGGCCTCTCAGCCCACAAACCAACAATTTCACAAGCCACAGAATACAAAACACAGGGGGGGGGAAAGAGGAAAAGCTCCGTCTCTTATTCTATTACTGAATGACATGTCACCAGCGCTGGGCGGTGTGAACAGAACTGGGTCAGAGAAAACCAGGTTGCCAAGTGTAAACAAACCCAGGTCTGAATGTGGCCCAGAAATAGCCCCTGCGCTCCATCCCTGTTGCCTAGCGATCGGCGATGGTGACACAACCTTTGCAAAGTGGGCCACTGTCGAGGCGCATAAAGACTCCTGGAGAAGTGGGTCTGTGTGTGAGCGTATACCTGTGTACCTGTGTGTGAGTGTATACCTGTGTGTGAGCGTATATCTGTGTGTGAGAGTATACCTGTGTGTGAGCGTATATCTGTGTGTGAGTGTATACCTGTGGGTCTGTGTGTGTGTGTGAGTATACCTGTGTGTGAGAGTATACCTGTGTGTCTGTGTGAGTGTATACCTGTGTGTGAGAGTATACCTGTGTGTCTGTGTGAGTGTATATCTGTGTGTGAGAGTATACCTGTGTGTGAGTGTATATCTGTGTGTGAGAGTATATCTGTGTGTGAGCGTATATCTATGTGTGAGTGTATACCTGTGTGTCTGTGTGTGAGTGTATATCTGTGTGTGAGAGTATATCTGTGTGTGAGAGTATACCTGTGTGTGAGAGTATACCTGTGTGTGAGTGTATACCTGTGTGTGAGAGTATATCTGTGTGTGAGAGTATATCTGTGTGTGAGAGTATATCTGTGTGTGAGAGTATACCTGTGTGTGAGTGTATACCTGTGTGTGAGTGTATACCTGTGTGTGAGAGTATATCTGTGTGTGAGAGTATATCTGTGTGTGAGAGTATATCTGTGTGTGAGAGTATACCTGTGTGTGAGTGTATACCTGTGTGTGAGTGTATACCTGTGTGTGAGAGTATATCTGTGTGTGAGAGTATATCTGTGTGTGAGAGTATACCTGTGTGTGAGCGTATATCTGTGTGTGAGAGTATACCTGTGTGTGAGAGTATACCTGTGTGTGAGAGTATACCTGTGTGTGAGAGTATACCTGTGTGTGAGCTTGTCTGTGTTTATTATATACAGAGCAGCGTTAGCCACAGTGTGGTCTGGCTACATGCTGCGATGTAAAAAAAATAAAAAATAAAAAATAATAATAAAAAAACCTTCTTTCTACTTTACCCCTTGTTGTATTTCTGTAAGCCCTGTCATTCGGTCTGGTGTTCTGTCACGTTATTTTTACATATGCAGGGCCTGCGTCCTGTTTGAGACGCGCCTTTCTTTCAGATATAGGTGATGAAATATTCCGTCAGGTGCCGTCATTCTCTGTCTCTGTCTCTCACTTCACACGGGGTTCTTCCTCTTCTTCTGCACCCGAACTACTGCTCACCACCGCTCAGACACTGTCTCTTTCATCCAAAGTGGCTTACAGTTGATTAGACTCAGCAGGGGGACAATATCCCCCCTGGAGCAATGTGGGGTTAAGGGCCTTGCTTAAGAGCTGCACTGATCTTACTGTGGCCACACTGGGGCTGGAACCACCAACCTTCCGGGTCCCAGTCATGTACCTTAGCCGCTAGGCTACAGGCTGCCCCAGCCATGTACCTTAGCCACTAGGCTACAGGGACCAGGACAGCCTAAACCGTGGCGTTCATGTATGTTCATGGTTTCATAGTTTCATGGTTTCATGGTTTCGCTCATGAAGTTCAGTAAAGCTGGTGGTGACGTTGCAGGATGTTGCTACGGTAACGGGCGAGTTTGGTGGTTGGGGCAGTGCAGTGTTACCGTGGTGATCTAGTGACCAGCTGTGACGGTAGCGTGTTACCGTGGCGACCTGTCGACCAGCTGTGCCTGTACATGTTACTGTGGTGACTGACCGCTCACGGGACGTCACATGGGTGCTCAGTCAGGCTGTGATTGGCCTGCCGTGCGCGGATCCCCGGCCAGGTTAAAGGGCGGGACCTTCGGCCTCTGCGTGTTGGCAGCTTCACGTGCTAACGAGCTAACCCCAAATTCCTTCAGCCGCCGTTCAGCACCGACGGACCAGGGGTGCTTGGTCTCGTGGTAAGTCATGTTGAAATTTGACGCCCCTGTATACAGTTATGACCCTTCCAGACGCTAAAGTTACACAGTGCGTGCCATGTGTAAACAGTATTTCTGGGAAAGCAAGGTTAAAAATATGTCTGAGTGAATGGTGAGATATTCCAAGAACGGTTTTTCAAAATGGATTCACTGCGTCTTTGGGTTAGAGTGGCTGTTTCGACCGCACTGACCCCGCCCTGCGGTGAGGCGGTAACACAGAGCTCTCACGTCTTCCCGGCCGTGTGAACACGCACGCACGCACACTCGCACCCACACGCACACCCACGCACACACGCACGCACGCACACTCGCACCCACACGCACACGC
>NC_083771.1:49020661-49065661 GCF_963514075.1 Conger conger | reverse complement strand
ATGTCTAAACCGGGTCTGTTCTGTGACAGTTGAGATGTCTAAACCGGGTCTGTTCTGTGACAGTTGAGATGTCTAAACCGGGTCTGTTCTGTGACAGTTGAGATGTCTAAACCGGGTCTGTTCTGTGACAGTTGAGATGTCTAAACCGGGTCTGTTCTGTGACAGTTGAGATGTCTAAACCGGGTCTGTTCTGTGACAGTTGAGATGTCTAAACCGGGTCTGTTCTGTGACAGTTGAGATGTCTAAACCGGGTCTGTTCTGTGACAGTTGAGATGTCTAAACCGGGTCTGTTCTGTGACAGTTGAGGTGTCTAAACCGTGTCTGTTATGTGACAGTTGAGGTGTCTAAACCGTGTCTGTTATGTGACAGTTGAGATGTCTAAACCGTGTCTGTTCTGTGACAGTTGAGGTGTCTAAACCGTGTCTGTTATGTGACAGTTGAGATGTCTAAACCGTGTCTGTTCTGTGACAGTTGAGATGTCTAAACCGTGTCTGTTATGTGACAGTTGAGATGTCTAAACCGTGTCTGTTATGTGACAGTTGAGGTGTCTAAACCGGGTCTGTTCTGTGACAGTTGAGGTGTCTAAACCGGGTCTGTTCTGTGACAGTTGAGGTGTCTAAACCGGGTCTGTTCTGTGACAGTTGAGGTGTCTAAACCGTGTCTGTTCTGTGACAGTTGAGATGTCTAAACCGGGTCTGTTCTGTGACAGTTGAGATGTCTAAACCGTGTCTGTTCTGTGACAGTTGAGATGTCTAAACCGGGTCTGTTCTGTGACAGTTGAGATGTCTAAACCGTGTCTGTTCTGTGACAGTTGAGATGTCTAAACCGGGTCTGTTCTGTGACAGTTGAGATGTCTAAACCGTGTCTGACGTCTCCTCCCGCAGGCGGGACGCAGCGGCTGCCCCGGATCGTGGGCGTGTCCGTGGCGAAGGAGCTGATCTTCTCGGCGCGGGCGGTGGGCGGGGCGGAGGCCGCGGCCCTGGGGCTGGTGGGCCACGCCGTGGAGCAGAACAAGAGCGGGGACGCAGCGTACCGACGGGCCCTCGACCTCGCCCGCGAGTTCCTCCCTCAGGTCAGTGACCGGGCCCTCCCTGTGACCGGGGCCCTCCCTGTGACCGGGGCCCTCCCTGTGACCGGCCCCTCTCCCTGTGACCGGGGCCCTCCCTGTGACCGGCCCTCTCCCTGTGACCGGGCCCTCCCTGTGACCGGGCCCCTCTCCCTGTGACCGGCCCCTCCCTGTGACCGGGGCCCTCCCTGTGACCGGCCCTCTCCCTGTGACCGGCCCCTCTCCCTGTGACCGGCCCTCTCCCTGTGACCGGGGCCCTCCCTGTGACTGGGGCCCTCCCTGTGACCGGGGCCCTCCCTGTGACCGGGGCCCTCTCCCTGTGACCGGCCCCTCTCCCTGTGACCGGCCCTCTCCCTGTGACCGGCCCCTCTCCCTGTGACCGGCCCCTCCCTGTGACCGGGGCCCTCCCTGTGACCGGCCCCTCTCCCTGTGACCGGGGCCCTCTCCCTGTGACCGGCCCTCTCCCTGTGACCGGGGCCCTCTCCCTGTGACCGGCCCCTCTCCCTGTGACCGGGGCCCTCCCTGTGACCGGCCCCTCCCTGTGACCGGCCCCTCTCCCTGTGACCGGCCCCCTCTCCCTGTGACCGGGCCCCTCCCTGTGACCGGGGCCCTCTCCCTGTGACCGGGGCCCTCCCTGTGACCGGGCCCTCTCCCTGTGACCGGCCCCCCTCCCTGTGACCGGGGCCCTCTCCCTGTGACCGGGGCCCTCCCTGTGACCGGCCCTCTCCCTGTGACCGGGCCCTCTCCCTGTGACCGGGCCCCTCTCCCTGTGACCGGGCCCTCTCCCTGTGACCGGGGCCCTCCCTGTGACCGGCCCCTCTCCCTGTGACCGGCCCCTCTCCCTGTGACCGGCCCCTCTCCCTGTGACCGGCCCTCTCCCTGTGACCGGGCCCCTCTCCCTGTGACCGGGCCCCTCTCCCTGTGACCGGGCCCTCTCCCTGTGACCGGCCCCCCTCCCTGTGACCGGGGCCCTCTCCCTGTGACCGGGGCCCTCCCTGTGACCGGCCCTCTCCCTGTGACCGGCCCCCCTCCCTGTGACCGGCCCCCTTCCCTGTGACCGGCCCTCTCCCTGTGACCGGGGCCCTCCCTGTGACCGGGCCCCTCTCCCTGTGACCGGCCCCTCCCTGTGACCGGGGCCCTCCCTGTGATTGACGGCACAAGCAGGGATGCAGTCATGCAGTACTGAGGATGACTGGATCGGTATAAACTGCTGGGAACCTTAAGTCTTAAGTACTTACGTCTGGTCAAAAAATGTCTCCGGGAACAATGTGAGCTGTTTTGCTGGGACAGATGTGAATCATTAAATATTCAGAAATTATGCATTTTGTTATAGCACCCAAACCTCAGTTATGCGCTTAACGGTCTAAACTTGAAGTGCTGCTCCGTGGGACTCCTGTCTGCGTTGGCGTGGCAGACACACGGCTGAAATGTTTCTGAGTGAGAGAGTGTCTGAGTCCTGTCCTGTACCCTGAGTAATCCAGCACGGAGTTGTCGGCCATGGACAGCTCTCTGAAAGGGTTAGTTAGGGAAGCGCTCTGGGCAGCCTGTAGCCTAGGGGCCAAGGTGGGACCTAGTAGGTCGGTGGTTCTAACCCCGGTGTAACCACGACAAGACCCGCCCAGCTGTTGGGCCCTTGAGCAAAGCCCTTAACCCCACATTGCTCCAGGGGGGATTGTCCCCTGCTTAGCCTAATCAACTGTAAGTTGCTTTGTTTAAAAGCGCCTGCTGAATAACTGCTGTAATGTGTTAGCCATGGCGGAAATCTCTGGAAGGTCGCGGTTTCTTCTCATAAACACACACGGCATTCCTGTTCAAACAGTTCAAGGCTATGTTTTTATTTTGTTTCTTTTTGTTTTGATTGACTTTAGGGGCCCATTGCAATCCGAATGGCCAAGCTTGCCATCAACCAGGGGATTGAGGTAAGATATTTACAATCAACCAGGGGATTGAGGTAAGATATTTACAATCAACCAGGGGATTGAGGTAAGATATTTACAATCAACCAGGGGATTGAGGTAAGATATTTACAATCAACCAGGGGATTGAGGTAAGATATTCACAATCAACCAGGGGATTGAGGTAAGAAATTTACAATCAACCAGGGGATTGAGGTAAGAAATTTACAATCAACCAGGGGATTGAGGTAAGAAATTCACAATCAACCAGGGGATTGAGGTAAGATATTCACAATCAACCAGGGGATTGAGGTAAGATATTTACAATCAACCAGGGGATTGAGGTAAGATATTCACATGTTCAGTGTTCAGTGGATCATCATTCACACAGCTGCATGCCTTTGGAACAAGTCCCACCATGTGTGTGTTCCTGTGTACCTGTGTGTGTGAGTCTGTGTGTGAGTCTGTGTGTGAGTCTGTGTGTGTGAGTCTTTGTGTATGTGTGTGAGAGTGTGAGAGTGTGAGAGTGTGAGAGTGTGAGAGTGAGAGTGTGAGAGTGTGAGAGTGTGAGAGTGTGAGAGTGTGTGGTTTCCTCCGTGAGTGTATATGTGTGTGTGGTTTCCTCTGTGAGTGTGAATGTGTGTGTGAGTGTGGTTTCCTCTGTGAGTGTATATGTGTGTGTGAGTGTGGTTTCCTCTGTGAGTGTATATGTGTGTGTGAGTGTGGTTTCCTCCGTGAGTGTATATGTGTGTGTGAGTGTGGTTTCCTCTGTGAGTGTGAATGTGTGTGTGAGTGTGGTTTCCTCTGTGAGTGTGAGAGTGTGAGTGTGTGTGTGGTTTCCTCTGTGAGTGTGAATGTGTGTGTGAGTGTGGTTTCCTCTGTGAGTGTGAGAGTGTGAGAGTGTGAGAGTGTGAGAGTGTGAGAGTGTGAGTGTGGTTTCCTCTGTGAGTGTATATGTGTGTGTGTGAGTGTGGTTTCCTCTGTGAGTGTGAATGTGTGTGAGAGTGTGAGAGTGTGAGAGTGGTTTCGTGTGTGAGTGTGTGAGTGTGTGAGTGTGTGAGTGTGTGAGTGTGTGAGTGTGTGAGTGTGTGAGTGTGTGAGTGTGAGGTTTCCTCTGTGAGTGGGGTAGCAGGAGCAGACAGGCCTGCTGGATTATCGCCCCAGGAGCTGAGCCGTGTGGGCCTGTTAGCTGAGCACTGCTCACTTTTGGAAGTGAATCAGCCCACATAATCTCCATTTTGTCTTTCCGTGCAGCTAATTAAGGATTATTAACAAAGACAGGGGGTGCAGCTGCCTGCCTCATGTTGTTGAAGGGGCAGTTCATCCCAAAATGAAGTTTTGCAGAGAGGTGATGACTTTATTTGATGCAGTTTGCCGTGATATAACAGACCTTGTCAGACCTTTTTATTTCTGGTAATGAAGGTCACATTTACGTTCATACAACTCAACAGCAACGTCTATCATAACGATAATGCTGCAGTTCCTCGCAAACATCTACAGAGCTCAAAGGTGCTCAGACTACAGAACCCTTCCTGCTGAGGCACGGCGGTGTCCTGGGGCCCTTCTCAGGAGCTGCAGGGTCCTGGGGCCGTGTCTCCTTCATGGCCCCTCTCAGGAGCTGCAGGGTCCTGGGGCCGTGTCTCCTTCAGGGCCCCTCTCAGGGGCTGCAGGGTCCTGGGGCCGTGTCTCCTTCATGGCCCCTCAGGAGCTGCAGGGTCCTGGGGCCGTGTCTCCTTCACGGCCCCTCAGGGGCTGCAGGGTCCTGGGGCCGTGTCTCCTTCATGGCCCCTCTCAGGAGCTGCAGGGTCCTGGGGCCGTGTCTCCTTCATGGCCCCTCTCAGGGGCTGCAGGGTCCTGGGGCCGTGTCTCCTTCATGGCCCCTCTCAGGAGCTGCAGGGTCCTGGGGCCGTGTCTCCTTCATGGCCCCTCAGGAGCTGCAGGGTCCTGGGGCCGTGTCTCCTTCATGGCCCCTCTCAGGAGCTGCAGGGTCCTGGGGCCGTGTCTCCTTCATGGCCCCTCAGGGGCTGCTGGGTCTGGTCTCAGAATCGGGTCTGTGTCGGATCCGTGCGGCTAGCAGCCCTGAGAGACTGACGCATGCAGGAGTTAGCCTGAGGTTTGCCCAGGAATGGTAAATGGTAAATGGTTGGCATTTTATATAGCACCCTATATCCAAAGCGCTGTACAATTGATGCTTCTCATTCGCCCATTCATACACACACTCACACACGGTGATTGGCTACCATGCAACGCGCCAACTGCTGATCTCCTCCAACTGCCAGACGACTGCTCTGGCCGCCTGAGCCAGGAAGTGAGTGATTTTTAGCCTGTGAGCAACTGATAGCGTAGCAGCTACACTGGGACCGGGGAACTGGGAACTGGCTTGACTGGGAACTGGGAGGCTGGAGTTTCAAGCCCCAGTGAGCAAGGCTCTTAACCCCACATTGCTAACAGTGTCAGACAAATGCAATGTCTGTGGGATGATATTGTCTCATTGCACATTATAATAAAGAACAGCAATATTTAAATTATTATTTTCTGAGTGAAAATAGAGCCTTGTTGTTCCTTTATCTATTATTAGCGATGTTCTTTTTCTTCAGTGAGCCTTCAGGTTGAGATTTCTGCTCGTCTCCTTTTTTTTACAACTCGAAGCCTCACAGCTTCAAAACAGGGTTGTTGTTTTTTCCCCGACGGCTTTCCGAGTCAGCGGATATTTCCAGCTCTGGTTTAAATGGCAGGCTAGCTCACTCGGGAGTGTCGCATGCCGCTCCGTTGTCATGGAGATGACTGCGCGAGTCACAGTGAGCGATGCGGCTAGCTCCGAGGCTAACGCCGAGGCTAACGCCGACGCTAGCTCCGAGGCTAACGCCGAGGCTAACTCCGAGGCTAACGCCGAGGCTAACGCCGACGCTAGCTCCGAGGCTAACGCCGAGGCTAACTCCGAGGCTAACGCCGACGCTAGCTCCGAGGCTAACGCCGAGGCTAACGCCGACGCTAGCGCCGAGGCTAACGCCGAGGCTAACTCCGAGGCTAACGCCGAGGCGCTTCAGGTTATAACCATAGATAACGCTTAAAATCACAAACACAGTGTTCCTGCCTTCCTAACCTCTGAACTCTTCACGAGTCTCTCGTAGTCTATTTCCTGAAAAGCAACGCAATAATACTCACTCCAGCTGCAGTTAAAATGCTTTTAATGTGAAAAATGACCCGTCTGCTTGTGTGTTTCAGGTGGATTTAGCGACTGGTTTGGCCATTGAAGAGGCCTGCTACGCCCAGGTATCTCCCAATATAATGTACTAATCACGTGTGAGGCACGCCATTACTGTACATAAGGCCTTGTTATAATAATAATGCATTTTATTTGTGACGTGCTTTTCCCAAAGTCGAAGCGCTGTACAGTACAAACCTGAAGGGGGGAGAATAACCCCCAATGAGAACTGCTGTTTTCCTCCCTCCCTTTACCTGGGAGTCAGGTGTGTCCACCCTCCCTTTACCTGGGAGTCAGGTGTGAAAAAATTCTGGCCAGTCAGTAGCACTAATTACCCAGGAGAAAAGGAAATGAAATATATTCATTTACATTTTCTTTTAGAGTATTTAAGAATGATTTTATAAAGAGCAGTGTGTATTTAGGATGAGTATATTTTAAACATGTTTATATTGAACAGCTGCGTTGCTTGTCCAATCCTGTGTAAGACTGAGTGTTTACTGTACGCTCCAGATGATGGATGCTTTTCCAACCCAGTACCTCCCCGTTTCTCTGCATTTCTTGTCTGTTTTTAGCTCTTCATGTCATTACGCTAACATTGTTATATTATGTGCTTTATCCGCTGTGCTGCTGTTGAGTATTTTTTCACAAGTAACATTTACGCTCATCCCGCTTATAATTAGAATACCTGGAATCTGATGTTGTTCGTCACATGCATTGTGTTCATGAACAGCTTTTCAAGCTGAGATTGCTAATGGACTTAGCAGGGGAAAAGACGCGGTGGATGTATTTTTTTTTTATTGACGCATTATTCCTGTCTCCTAGGTGATACCAACAAAAGACAGAATCGAGGGTCTTACGGCCTTCAAGGAGAAGAGAGCCCCCCGCTACAAGGGAGAGTAGACTCGCTGGCCGGTCGATCAACACAGCTGCTGCCTTCGATTTTTATTTCGCAGCTTCTATCTGATTTTGAAAGTTAAAAATAAAATTAGGCCCGTTGCCATGGCAGGTGTAACTGCAGCCGAACTTAAACCCGGGTCCCGCAGTTTCTATGTTTGTTTGTAAGAAGCGGTTCTGCTCAAAATTCGGCGTGTCCGCGATTTTTTCATGAGCTGGCTTTTGGGACGGTTTGAGTAGCGTAAGAACGGACAGTCGAACGGTGCCGGGTCCAGAGGAGGTAACATTTGGGAATATTTACGCCCATAATGCTCCCTGACATATCAGAAAATCTCCGTTGCATGATTTGAAAAGTGTTTTTTTTTTTTTGTGTTTTTTTTAATCTATCACATAAGTTGCCTTTTTCTTCTTTGTGTGTGATGAATTGTTCGTTTAGTCTAGTTCCTTTATTTGTCTGTGACGCAGAGTTATCCTGCAGTTCTGTGTGTAACCACAAGGGGCAGAGGTTGGTCGTGTAAGCTTGTGCAACCCTGGTGAAACACGGATGGACGTTCCCTCTTTAATCATAAAAGGACATTAACAGCAGGGCTAATCCGTACATCCGTAGGCTTCGCTGATTATAGGATGACACTAAAATTATTTTGCGTACTAATTTCAGAGAGGCACTTAATTTGAACTATTTTTAGAAGATGAAGTTGATATGCGATGGGAAAATAATTTAATATAAATCTGTAAAAAAGTATTGTCCAGACCACCTTAGTGCTTGGTGGTTCCAGCAGCATCGTTGCACTGCAGACATCTGTATATATGAAAACATGAACCAAATCTAACAACCGCTACTGTGAACATGAATGACTTTCAAGAGCTAGGCTCCAATCATTGTTTCGTTGTCTGAAAGGAGATTCCTGCATCCAAATGAGATCAGCAGAGCACTGTTTCTTGAGCTGTGGGTCAGGACCGTAAAATCGGTCACAGGAGTGTGTGAGGTGGGAGCGCACATTTCTGCTCGTCCTCCATTTTGTTCGTACTTAATGTGCTGTGTTCAGTGGTTACTGAAACAAAATGTGAGGAGTATTGAGCACTAGTTCTGTGATTGGGTTCCTCTGTAAGTGCTACTGAGACCTGGAACTGCAGCGTTTGGTTCCCCTGTCGCTGTGCTCCAGTAGTTGTGCTGCGTTTCGTGTAAATCGGTCAATTTCAGTGTTTTTCTGGTGCTCTGAAGCAGCTCATCTATTAGCTAATGTCACTGAGGGAAAAAGTGCATTAAAAATGTCTGCTGATCAGCGTTTTTATAATCTGGCTTCTGGTGTAAAATCTAGCTTTATTTCTTTTACAGGCCAGTAATATTTTGAACATTCAAATTTGTTAATCTGTATTGATATGTTGTTATTTCTTTAGTATCTAATCCACACTCTGGAACAGCTATGAAGCAAGCAAACTGGTATACATACAGTACTAATATGTGACTTTTAAAAAATAACATTCATCGTGCACATTGATACAGTGTATTTAATGGAACTGTTTGAGCCTGGAACTACTCACGCCATGTACTGTGTTCATGTTCATGCGTTGCACGTTATTGTCTGTGGAAGCGCTGATTAAGTGGAAAGAGTGACGGTTTGGCATCATTACGAACGTAAACTGCAGTTATCATGAGGAGGTGTTACGGTGGCTGTGGTGCGTCGGAGATTTAAGCCATTCCCACACGATCTGTGAGCCTGCCGGGGTGGTTTGGGTGGAATAAAAACACTTACGCTACTTTAGCGGTTCTGTCCGTTTATTTGCACACAGTCTCTGTCTCCCTGAACTCACAGAAGAGGTGTCACAGACTGAATTCTGGGATATGTGTGTGTGCAGTGGGGTTGGGAGTACGCTTGGGGTTTAGTTTTTAAACATGGTTTGATCGTTTCGTAGCGTTACGGACAGGCTCAGTGCATCCGCTCGATTACAGGAAATTATCCCGAAAGTTGAGGAGTCGTGATTTCAGATTTAAGGGCTCCTGCATGTTAAAGATAAAAACAAAGCTAACACACTAAACCCCACCCATCCACACACTAAACCCCGCCCATCCACACACTAAACCCCACCCCCTGAGGCTGGCGGTTTGTGAGGAAGCCCTGACACGTTAAAGGAACATTCCAGAGATTTACTGGCTTAAAATAGGCCCTTGTTTCCCTAGGAAAAAAAACAACAAAAAACATTTTGTATTGCTTAAGGTTGCTTGATACCGTGTGTGTCTGTGTGTGAGTGTGAGTGTGTGTGAGTGTCTGTGTGTGAGTGTGAGTGTGTGTGGGCAGGGATTGCATCACACATTAGGATAAATGGTGCCCGGGGGGGGGGGATTCTATACCGTGGAATTAGGAGTGCTTAACAGTGATGTAATACTTATCTTGTAAACACAGGAACAGGAAATAGCGGCGCTTTTATTTGTGTTCCTCTCCACTCCTTTATGACTTACCCCTGTGAGTTATTAACCCTGTGAGTTATTAACCCTGCGTTACACAAGACCTGTGTTCCCAGCATGGGTCCCACAGAGCCAGCGTGCTCACACTGAAGTGTGCATTTCACTGTGAGAAGCTGTGAATCTTCCTATTTCATACCTCTACATAATATGCATTAATTATACTGTGTATTATGTACTGTGTGTGTGTGTGTGTGTGTGTGTGTGTGTGTGTGTGCGCATATGTATGAGAGACTGCGTCTGTGTGAGAGTGTGTGTGCGCGTATGTATGTGAGTGTATGAACCAAAGTGTGTGTGTGTGGTGTGTGAGAGTGTTTGTATGTATACGTGTGTGTGTGTGTGCGCATGTATGTGAGAGTGTGTGAAAGTGAGAGTGTGTGTGTGAGTATGGGTGAGAGAGTGCAGTGTGTATGTGTGTGTGTGTAAATATGGGTGAGAGTGTGCAGTGTGTGTGTGTGTGTGTGTGTGAATATGGGTGAGAGTGTGCAGTGTGTGTGTGTATGTGTGTGTGTCTGTGTGAGTATGGGTGAGAATGCGCAGTGTGTATGTATACGTGTGTGTGTGTGTGTGTGTGTGTGTGTGTCTGTGCGCATGTATGTGAGAGTGTGTAAAAGTGAGAGTGTGTGTGTGAGTATGGGTGAGAGAGTGCAGTGTGTATGTGTGTGTGTGTGTGAATATGGGTGAGAGTGTGCAGTGTGTGTGTGTGTATGTGTGTGTGTCTGTGAGTATGGGTGAGAATGCGCAGTGTGTGTGCGCGTGTATGCGAGAGTGTGTAAAAGTGAGAGTGTGTCTGTGAGTATGGGTGAGAATGCGCAGTGTATGTGTGTGTGTGTGTGTGAATATGGGTGAGTGTACAGTGTGTGTGTGTGTGTGTCTGTGTGCGCGTGTATGTGAGAGTGTAAAAGTGAGAGTGTGTGTGTGAGTATGGGTGAGAGAGTGCAGTGTGTGTGTTTGTGTGTGTGTGTGTGAATATGGGTGAGTGTGCAGTGTGTGTGTGTGTGTGTGAGTCTGTGTGAGTATGGGTGAGAATGCGCAGTGTGTGTGTGTGTGCGCACACTAATAAAACACTCATTTATGGGGGTTTATATTGGGTCTTCTGCGCTCTTCCTGTTTAGCTGGTATGTAATCGTGCCAATCGATCTGATTGCTAAATTGTAGCCGTTTGATGTTGGAGGTCATTTCCATTGCAGCCTTCTGAGCTGAACCACCGCGCTGGGCGTTACACGGCTCATTCTGGTGTGTACGCGCTCCTTTTCTGTATCGGCTGAAGGTAAACATCTGGATCCAGGGTTTTTTCTCTTTTTCTTCTCACAGCTCACAGCTCAGCTTTTCTCACTTTTGCCATTTTCCCTCCAGCTCGAGCTAAACGGCCGGCTCTCTCCCAGGTCTCCATTTTAACATCATAACAACACAACGTAATGAAGAGAACAGGCCGTTCAGCCCAGCAGTGCACCGCTGATGTGTGCCTCCTGCTCGGCGCTGTTCATCGCTGGGAGCAGAGGGGCTTCATTCACAGAGGACAAATTAATGGAATACATTTTGATGCAAAAGATGTTGACACCATTTAAAGTGCAGGAGTAAAACTGCCGCTGTGTGCAACCTGGGGATCACAGACGGGCCTCTCTGAGGGACAGGGACGGGTCTGAGGGACAGTGTCGGGTCGGTCTGAGGGACGGGTCGGTCTGAGAGACGGTGTCGGGTCGGTCTGAGAGACAGTGAAGGGTCAGTCTGAGGAACGGGTCGGTCTGAGGGACAGTGACGGGTCTGAGGGACAGTGACAGGTCTGAGGGACGGTGTCGGGTCTGAGGGACAGTGTTGGGTCTGAGAGACAGTGTCGGGTCTGAGAGACAGTGACGGGTCTGAGGGACAGTGACGGGTTTGAGGGACAGTGACAGGTCTGAGGGACAGTGTCAGGTCTGAGGGACAGAGACGGGTCTGAGGGACAGTGTTGGGTCTGAGAGACAGTGTCGGGTCTGAGGGACAGTGACGGGTCTGAGGGACAGTGACGGGTCTGAGGGACAGTGTTGGGTCTGAGGGACAGTGTTGGGTCTGAGGGACAGTGACGGGTCTGAGGGACAGTGACGGGTCTGAGGGACAGTGTCGGGTCTGAGGGACAGTGTTGGGTCTGAGGGACAGTGACAGGTCTGAGGGACAGTGACGGGTCTGAGGGACAGTGTCGGGTCTGAGGGACAATGTCGGGTCGGTCTGAGAGACAGTGACGGGTCTGAGGGACAGTGTCGGGTCTGAGGGACAGTGTCGGGTCTGAGGGACAGTGACGGGTCTGAGGGACAGTGTCGGGTCGGTCTGTTTCGTCCTTGCCCAGAGGCCTCGCCGTTCTCCAAAACTGCAAAACCGCTTACGCAGCACCGGTGCAGTAATCAATCTGCAGTTTATTCCCTGAATGTTATTCTGCAGTGCTGCAGTGCAGTGGTTCAGGACCTGTGCTAGGAACCCCAAATCTACAGGCTTTTGTTCCCAGTGGGGCCTAAGTGCCCGCTACACCCGCTCACGAAGTTGCGTAACCGGAGAGCCCGCAGTCCAGGGGCCCACGGTGCTGTCCTTCCCCCCCCGTCACGTCTGGAGGGCCACAGCCTGTAGAGCTGCTGGACTGTTAAGTAACTAAACATAAATGTGAGAAAAATACAGGAAATAAAAACTGCCTGAAAGAGGTATGTGCACATCATCTATGGTTGGCTGAACTGAGTGTGTGTGTGTGTGTTTGTTTCTGTGTGTGTATGTATGTGTGAAAGTGCGCAGTGTGTGTGTGTGTCAGTCAGTTGTTGTTGTGGCAGTTTCTTTTACAGTTCTTGATCTCTCAGTTCTTGATGTCTGTTTGGCTGCACAGAGAAACTCTTTGTTAGTTCTTAGACAGTTGAATGGTGAGTGTGGTTTGTGCCTGCAGACTGGGAGATGGCTGGTGTCCTCTGCCTCGTCAGGAGTCGTTTGCTGTTCTCATGTTAGTTACTGTGTGACTCAGAGGGTTTGTGGGCAAAGAAGTTTCATTGAAGCGTGCTTGCTTGCTTCACTGGTAAAGGTTTTTTAAATTTATTTTTTTACTGAAAATTCCTGTAGTTCACCCACCTTGGAGATGCAAATACCACACCCCCGTATACAGCACAGAAGTAAATCTGCTGGGAATTTCATGCACAGAATTTCATGCACATGCATACATGCATACATACGCTCACACACATGCATACACGCTCACACACACACATGCATACGCTCACACACATGCACTAGGCTAACACAGCCGTGAGGACATTCTCACACACACGCATGAATGCATGCATGCAAGCAAACAGGCACGTGAACACACACACGTATGTATGCATGCACACATAAACTATATTATAATATACCAAAGGTTTATGCCAAATTCTGACTCAAGAAATTTGTCAGACCAGGTGACGTTTTCGATCTTCAGTTGTCCAGTTTGGGTGATCATGTGCCCACTGTAGCCCTGTCCTGTCCTGAGCTGACAGGTGCAGAATCTGGTGCGGTGGTCTGCTGCTGTGGCCCAAACACATCAAGATTCGGTGTGTTGTGTGTCCAGAGATGCCCTTCTGCACACCACTGTTGTAATCGGCGGTTATGTGTGAGGTAGAGGTGGAGGTGATGTGCGGTAGAACCAGTCTGGCCCTGCTCCTCTGCCCTCTCTCATCAACCGGGCGTTTTCGCCCACAGAACTGCTGCTCACTGGATGTTTTTTGTTTTTCGCTCTGTTCCCTGTGAACTCTGGAGGCTGTCGTGCGTGAAAATCCCAAGAGGCCAGGTCTTTGAGATTCTCCACCACCAAGTCTGGCACCGACAATTACACCACGCGCTGCGATTCCTGCATGGATCACTGGATATGGATATAAATATCTGACAGTCTGCACCTTAACCTCACACTGCTTCATTTAAACTCCAACGTGCTGGAGTACAGAGCCACTGTCCAAATACAGATCGCACTATGTCTACTATACAGTACATAACTTAAATATACTTTTTACATTTAAAATCTTTTTCATGAAATAAATCATTTAAAAACTGGGTTCACACTGGGTTCAGAT
This sequence comes from Conger conger, assembly GCF_963514075.1. Classification (NCBI taxonomy): domain Eukaryota; kingdom Metazoa; phylum Chordata; class Actinopteri; order Anguilliformes; family Congridae; genus Conger; species Conger conger. The sequence continues at coordinate 49,052,085 of NC_083771.1, read as the reverse complement.
GGAAATGTATTGACTAGTTTTTCAGTCATGGGAAAACACCTGGAGAATAAGAAAATTAACAAAATATACTGGAAATGTTTGTCCAATAAAATTGTATGCTCTGCTATTAAGCAGGACTTTTAGAGCGGGGAGCTGCATATTTCTCTCAGCTATCAGCCTCAGAGATCGGAGGGCAGTCGGCTTGTACCCTGTTGGGACAGTATGAGGTTAAGGACCTAACAGCTGCTCTGATCTTATTGTGGCTACACCAAAGTTTGAGGAAGGAAGAGATGGACGGGAGACCTCATGGTAAAACAAAGTTGCTGCTGGAAGTGGTGTCGGTGGGCCAGTAGGGGGCGATCTTCCCTCTGGTTCATTATCCCCAGTGCAGTGATGGAGAAACTGTACTTTGAGAAACCGAGGCCTTTAATGATCCCATGACTCTCTTCACAAATTTAGCCGGTGTCCTGGCTAAATTCCCTACCCTGGCTCTCTCAACCTGCCACCTAATCATCCCGTGATTCAATTGGCAAAAACATTGCTCTCTCTCTGGTGTGTGGTGAGCGTTCTGGCACAAAATGGCAGCTGTGCATTACCCAGTTGAATGCTACACATGGTGGTGGTTGAGGTGAGTTTCCCACACATTACATTATTGGCATTTGGCAGACGCTCTTATCCAGAGCGACAAAGTGCATACCCATAACCAGAGATAAGTGCGCTGAAAGACCCTAGAGGGGAGTACAGTTTTTTTTTTTTTTTTTTTTTCTTCAAACTGCAACACAAATGTATGAACAAACCCCTTACCTAGCCAAACTAAAACATTGTGATACACAGAAAGTAAATCACAGAAAGACAACAATTAAGGTTTACAGGGAGGTAGGGAGGGACAGGGAGAGGTGCTACTTGAAGAGGTGCGTCTTCAGCTTGCGCTTGAAGATGGGAAGAGATTCTACAGTTCTGACCTCAACAGGGAGTTAATTCCACCACCGTGGAGCCAGAACAGACAGTAGTTGTGAGCGTGAGGTGGAGGTTCGGAGAGGGGGAGGTACCAAGCGGCCTGTGGAGGCTGAACGAAGAGGTCTGGCAGGGGTGTAGGGTCTGATGATTTTTTGGAGGTAAGCTAGGGAAGACCCCTTAACTGCTTGGAAGGCTAGCACCAATGTTTTGAATTTGATGTGAGCCATGACAGGCAGCCAGTGGAGGGAAGTAAGCAGGGGGGTGACATGAGTATTTGGGAAGGTTGAAGACCAGACGAGCTGCTGCATTCTTGAGGGGTCTGATGGTGGACGCTGGGAGGCTAGCCAAGAGGGAATTGCAGTAGTCCAGGCGGGACAAACCCATCGCTTGGACCAGGAGCTGGGTCAAGTAGGGGGTGAGAAAGGGGCGGATTCTCCGTATGTTGTATAGGAAGAACCTGCATGACCGGGTCACCGCCACAATGTTCTCGGAGAGGGACAGTCTGCTGTCCATCACCACGCCGAGGTTCCTTGCACTGGGTGACGGCGTGAGTGTGGTATCCCCGAGGGAAATGGAGAGATCCAGATGGGGTGAGGTAATAGCAGGGATGACTATCATTTCAGTCTTGCCTGGGTTGAGCTTTAGATGGTGGTTGTCCATCCAGCTCTGGATGTCCCTCAGGCAGGCAGAGATACGGGCTGAAACCTGCGTATCAGACGGCGGGAATGAGACGAAGAGTTGGGTATCGTCTGCGTAGCAGTGGTAGGATAGCCCATGTGTAGTGATCACAGGGCCAAGGGAGCGAGTGTAAAGAGAAAAAAGAAGCCGGCCTAGGACTGAGCCCTGGGGAACTCCTGTGGCGAGGGGCCGAGGTGTCGATACAGTACCAGCCCAGGCAACCTGGAAGGAGCGACCAGAGAGGTAGGACTCAATCCAGTCCAGGGCTGTGCCACAGATGCCCGTTGCTGAGAGGGAGGACAGGAGGATGGAGTGATCCACACATCACTGTCAAGTGCTTTAAGTGTAAGAAAACCACAATATAAATGCAATGATTGATGTGTCTTTCAATACATTTCATACTGGAAGTGCCACTAAAGCAAAACAGTCCCTGTGAGAGTAGTCAGGAATTACATACACATATATACAGACAACACCGATAACTGTCATTGACCGATGGCTGTCATTGTTTCAAACACCCATCATTGGAAGCTCTGTGGAAACGTACACATAACCACACGTTTGTGCAAACTAAACCATGACTTGCGCAGCAACTTAGACATCTTAGTTCAGTGGAACCATGGGTCAAAGTTGGCCACCGTGTCTACTTCTGTTTTTTTTTTTTGTTTTTTTGTTTTTTTTTGGGGGGGGTGTTATCATTGACAGTAAAACTGCCCTTTTTAATTACATTTTTTTCAGAAAGTACTTTTATCATGATTCCAGAAAAATCTTAAGCGTTCAGCGATTTTCCCCGATAATCCTGATTTGCATTGTTATGGATTATCACTATCATTTTTGGCAGAAGGCAAAAATCAAGGGTTAATTGCCTTGTGGGGAATTAACTGCGTCATATTTCAGCCAGTGTTCAGCCCTGTGCAGTCTCGCCTGATTTCACTATATTATTGTACCAGAGCGGCAGTTCAATGCACGACTATCAATGATTCTCTACGTCAAACATTTAAATAGATAGTCATGATTGAAGGCTTACAATGTTTAACCATTTCTCATACCAATGTCAGCACTTTATCAAACACCAAATATACAGTTCTGTGCAAAAGATTTAGGCAGATGCTGTGAAATAAGATTGCTTTCAAAAATAGAAATCTTAATAGTTTATTTTTACCAATTTTTATCACAAAATGCATAAACAGAAGAAGTGAATGAACAGAAGAAAAATCTAAATCAAATCAATATTTGGTGTGACAACCCCATCAATTCTTCTAGGTATACTTGCACACAGTTTTTGAAGGAACTCGGCAGGTAGGTTGTTCCAAACATCTTGGAGAACTAGCCACAGTTCTTCTGTGGATTTAGGCAGCCTAAAATTCTTATGTCTCTTCATGTAATCCCAGACAAGACTACATGATGTTGATCAGGGCTCTGTGGGGGCCATACCGTAACTTCCAGGACTCCTTGGTTTTCTTTACATTAAAGATAGTTCTTAATGACATGGGGCCAATCAGATGCCTCCCTGATGGTATTGCATGATGGATAAGTATCTGCCTGTACTTCTCAGCATTGAGCAGGCCATTAATTCTGACCAAATCCCCAACTCCATTTGCAAAAATGCAGCCCCAAACTTGCAAGGAACCTCCACCATGCTTCACTGTTGCCTGCAGAGAGTCATTCTTGTACTGCTTTCCAGCCCTTGGGCGAACAAACTGCCTTCTGCTACAGCCAAAAATTTCACTTTTTGACTAATCAGTCCAAAGAACCAGAGCTTGGACAGCACATCTGGAAACCCCTGTCTGCCTGGAAATTTCTGCCTGGGAGAGACCTTGTTGATGCAGTATAACTACCTTGTGTCTTGTTGCTGTGCTTAGTCTTGCCATGGTGTATGACTTCTGGCATTAAACTGTCTTCAGCAACCTCACCATGGATGCAGAGTTTGGCTGTTCCTCACCAAGTTTTAACCCTCCTACACAGATGTTTCTGTTTCAGTTAATGATTGTGTTTCAATCTACATATTACATTTATGATCATTAGCTCTTGTTTGGTATAATTGATTAATCACCCACCTGACTATATGCCTACAAAATCCCTGACTTTGTGCAAGTGTACCTAGAAGAATTGATGCTGGTTTGAGGGCAAAGTGTGCTCACACCAAATATTGATTTGATTTAGATTTTTCTTCTGTTCACTCACTTTGCATTTTGTTAATTGATAAAATAAATAAACTATTAACATTTCTGTTTTTGAAAGCATTCTTACTTTACAGCATTTTTTCACACCTGCCTAAAACTTTTGCACAGTACTGTATATTCTGAATACATTTTTAGGATTTGATATACTCTCACTCACACACAGCCAATAACACTTTACAATAAGGTTACAGGAATTTGCATGAATTAATGCAGTTAACTACTGAAAAGCCTTGTTTATGTAGGTGTACATGATTAATTCATGTTAACAACTACACTAATTAATGGCCATTTATATCCATAAAAGTTATGTAAGTTAATGTATTTGTGTATGGTGAATTATACATTTATCATATGGTTTGCTAATGTAAATATTTATGTACAAATACATTGGTACTTAAATGAGAACTTAAATACATTAATGAATGAAAGGTTAATTTCATGTTGAATTGATGCGTTTGTACACCAATTCATTAATGTCAGCAACTACAGGGCAGTCTGGAGCCTAGTGGCTAAGGTACATGACTGGGGCAGCCTGTAGCCTCGGGGCTAAGGTACATGACTGGGACAGCCTGTAGCCCAGTGGCTAAGGTACATGACTGGGGCAGCCTGTAGCGTAGGGGTTAATGTACATGACTGGGGCAGCCTGTAGCCTAGTGGCTACGGTACATGACTGGGGCAGCCTGTAGCCCAGTGGCTAAGGTACATGACTGGGGCAGCCTGTAGCTTAGTGGCTAAGGTGTCTGTGGCCTAGTGGCTAGGGTGCTTGAATGGGACCCAGAAGGGCGGTGGTTCAAGCCCCGGTGTGGCCACAATAAGATCAGTGCAGCTGTTGGGCCCTTGAGCAAGGCCCTTAATCCCACATTGCTCAAGGGGGCTTCTCCCCTGCTTAGCCTTATCAGCTGTAAGTCACTTTGGATAAAAGCTAAATAAGATGTTATTATTCTGACATTATTATGACATGAATGCCAATGCATGTCCCAACAAGCCTGCTGAAGTCTGCTGAAACTGTATCTTTCCATCATCTGTGCACTTTTATATTCAGCTCATCAAGTGTTGCATTCACAGTAAGATGTGGGTTATCAGGGCCCCCGCCTTAAAAACTTAAAAACAATGTTTACATCACCACACCGTCTCATTCCCTTACTACTAAGGACTGTTTGATATATCTGGAGCCTTCAAGCACCAGAAAGCCCCCTCCCCACACACACACACACACACACACACACAAACCCACACACACAGAGTGAGCAAGAGTGAGCAAGGGTGAGCAAGGGTGAGAGAGGAAAGAATCAAACAAAGAACCTACCGTTACCTTCCCGACCATTACCACGACAATGAGAGTCTTTGCATGAGAATGAGTCTTCACAGAGCAAAGCCACTAACAGAGTCCTGCCTGTAGATGATCCGAAGCACCAGGCACATGGAGGTGGAGTGACTCACACAGAAGATCAGAAGAGTTATGCATTATTCTTTTCTTCCCTGCTCTGTCCTCTGCTCATTGTACATTTACACCCCCCACCTAAATGTCTTTTTTAAAACATTGTGAAAATAATTGCCGTTCTGTAAATGAAATCTGACTTCAGTATGTACAATCAGTGAGCACTTCAGTAGGTGGTTCACTTATTTCTTAGACTTAAGACTTCTGCTGCTGTAGCCTCACCACTTAGATGTGGAACACCATCATCAACAATTTGGTACCTATTATGACCTATTATGCACAATAGGCAGGGTGTATAAGGACATGTAACAACATAATCTTGTATTTTTGGACTTTCAAAGCCATTATATATAGTCATATACAAGGTGTTGCCCAACAGGGTGAACTGGGTTAAAAAAGGGAATTGGTATCTGAGCAGACGTGTGTTTACAACACAACCTTTCCCCCCGAAAAACAAGCTACTCTGAAATTGCACCATTTCATTTCTTATTGAAACAATGTTTTTCTTCAGAATAAAGAAGAATTGTCTCTAACTGAAAAAAACTCTAAAAGAAACTGTTCTGGCTGTTCACCATGCGAATGGAGCTGAGGCCTATTCAAGTTCAAAAGGTTTAAAAGTGTTAAATCGCCCTTTTCTAATCGGATAATAATACCCCATTCGGGAAGGGAAATACACAATGCACTACAGGCCAAATAAATAAAGAGGATCCAATAGGTGCTCTACAACCAGGACAGGTAGATTATATGAGACTCCTCACCTGGACAACTTCACAGGGACTCGCTGGGGCGACATGGCTCAGGCAGTAAGAGCAGTCGTCTGGCAGTCGGAGGGTTGCCGGTTCGATCCCCCGCCCGGGCTGTGCTGAAGTGTCCCTGAGCAAGACACCTAACCCCCAAATGCTCCTGATGAGCTGGTCGGCGCCTTGCATGGCAGCCAATCGCCGTTGGTGTGTGAGTGTGTGTATGAATGGGTGAATGGAGAAGCATCAATTGTACAGCGCTTTGGATAAAGGCGCTATATAAATGCCAATCATTTACCATTTACCATTTACTGATGAAATAAGAGAGAGTGGGGCTCATTGTGTTTAGACAGTGGGGACAGTGGGCAGTGGGGACAGTAAGGACAGTGAGCCCCAGAGACAGTGGGAACAGTAGGGACAGTGAGCCCCAGAGACAGTGGGGACAGTGGGGACAGTGAGCCCCAGAGTCAGTGGGGACAGTGGGGACAGTGAGCCCCAGAGTCAGTGGGGACAGTGGGCCCCAGAGACAGTGGGGACAGTGGGCCCCAGAGACAGTGGGGACAGTGGGGACAGTGAGCCCCAGAGTCAGTGGGGACAGTGGGGACAGTGAGCCCCAGAGACAGTGGGGACAGTGAGCCCCAGAGACAGTGGGGACAGTGGGCCCCAGAGACAGTGGGGACAGTAGGGAAGGGACAGTGAGCCCCAGAGACAGTGGGGACAGTGGGCCCCAGAGACAGTGGGGACAGTAGGGAAGGGACAGTGAGCCCCAGAGACAGTGGGGACAGTAGGGACAGTGAGCCCCAGAGACAGTGGGGACAGTGAGCCCCAGAGACAGTGGGGACAGTGAGCCCCAGAGACAGTGGGGACAGTGGGCCCCAGAGACAGTGGGGACAGTAGGGAAGGGACAGTGAGCCCCAGAGACAGTGGGGACAGTGGGGACAGTGAGCCCCAGGGACAGTGGGGACAGTGAGCCCCAGAGACAGTGGGGACAGTGGGGACAGTGAGCCCCAGAGACAGTGGGGACAGTGAGCCCCAGAGACAGTGGGGACAGTGAGCCCCAGAGACAGTGGGGACAGTGGGCCCCAGAGACAGTGGGGACAGTAGGGAAGGGACAGTGAGCCCCAGAGACAGTGGGGACAGTGAGCCCCAGGGACAGTGGGCCCCAGAGACAGTGGGGACAGTGAGCCCCAGAGACAGTGGGGACAGTGAGCCCCAGAGACAGTGGGGACAGTGAGCCCCAGAGACAGTGGGGACAGTGAGCCCCAGAGACAGTGGGGACAATAGGGACAGTGAGCCCGAGAGACAGTGGGGACAGTGAGCCCCAGAGACAGTGGGGACAGTGGGCCCCAGAGACAGTGGGGACAGTAGGGAAGGGACAGTGAGCCCCAGAGACAGTGGGGACAGTAGGGACAGTGAGCCCCAGGGACAGTGGGGACAGTGAGCCCCAGAGACAGTGGGGACAGTGGGCCCCAGAGACAGTGGGAACAGTAGGGACAGTGAGCCCCAGAGACAGTGGGGACAGTGAGCCCCAGAGACAGTGGGGACAGTGAGCCCCAGGGACAGTGAGCCCCAGAGACAGTGGGGACAGTGAGCCCCAGAGACAGTGGGGACAGTAGGGACAGTGAGCCCCAGAGACAGTGGGGACAGTGAGCCCCAGGGACAGTGAGCCCCAGGGACAGTGAGCCCCAGAGACAGTGGGAACAGTGGGGACAGTGAGCCCCAGAGACAGTGGGGACAGTGAGCCCCAGGGACAGTGAGCCCCAGGGACAGTGAGCCCCAGAGACAGTGGGAACAGTAGGGACAGTGAGCCCCAGAGACAGTGGGGACAGCAGGGACAGTGAGCCCCAGAGACAGTGAGCCCCAGAGACAGTGGGAACAGTAGGGACAGTGAGCCCCAGAGACAGTGGGGACAGCAGGGACAGTGAGCCCCAGAGACAGTGGGGACAGTGGGCCCCAGAGACAGTAGGAACAGTAGGGACAGTGAGCCCCAGAGACAGTGGGGACAGCAGGGACAGTGAGCCCCAGAGACAGTGGGGACAGTGGGCCCCAGAGACAGTGGGGACAGTAGGGACAGTGAGCCCATTGGTCATTTGTTCACAGTGCAAACCATAGCTTTTGGTTTGTATTTAGTTTTGGTGACACCAATTTCCCTGGGGACTGCTTCAAGTGGTGACTCGATGGTATGACTCCTGCCACATCAGCCTCGATGCCGGATTTCATCATGACAGACAGACAGACAGACCTCTAATTTTGCAGAAGTTTGACCACACCCCATCACCGCAGAACCCACCAGTAAACGGCTCGAGGTCTTGGTCCTTTCTCTCCTCCCGAGGCTATTTAAGTGGCCGTGGAAGGTCGGGTCGGCATCAGAACCCCCTGCGGTTCAGCATGAAGGTCCTCCTCCTCCTCCTGCTCGTGGTCACGGCCAGCGGTAGGGTCTTCCAACGATGCGAGCTGGCGAGGGCGCTGAAGTGTGCTGGGATGGCGGGCTACGCAGGGGCCTCGCTGGGAGACTGTGAGTACCGCCTCCCCTCACCGCCACCATGGGAACCCCCGTCTGATCCGGGGTGAAACAAGGTCACAAAGGTTTTGGGGTTTCTCTCCCTCCCAGGGGTCTGCTTGGCCAGGTGGGCGTCACATTACAACACCTACAACATGAGACGCCAGTGTGACGGCTCGGTCGGCTACGGCATTTTCCAGATGAGCAACCGGCAGCTGTGCTGGGATGGGTGCACCCTGTCACAAAACATCTGCCACATCCCCTGCTGGAGTGAGTGTGGGGGGGGGGGGGGGGGGCCTGCAGGAGTGAGTGTGGGGGGGGGGGGCCTGCAGGAGTGAGTGTGGGGGGGCCTGGAACAGATCTCTGACAGCAGAGACTTCACCTGCTCGTTCATCTGAAAGAGTTGTTCCAGAAGTGTTGTTCCAAAAGATTTGTTTCGTTTGCGAAACGGCCATTAGTATGGGTCTAGGAGTAAGGTAAACGGCCATTAGTATGGGTCTAGGAGGTCAGCACCAAAGCACCAAAGCCGTTATTTCTGTGTAGGCTGGTTTTTGTTCCAAGTGCAATCGCAATCCCAGGATATTAACAAGCTGTTAATTTTGCTTAATTAGGTGCTTCATGTTTATAGAGGGATTATGAAAACCACATTATGTCAGAGATCATTACGAAGTTCATATTGTGCTTATTGTGCTGTATTGCAACTACTGCATGGAAATAAGTACATTCTTAAGTGATCAAATTAAACACTGAATATGCCCCTAGCAGGTGAGAGTGTGGACATCTAACCATTAAAATGAGCCATTATGGTCGATGACGAAGAAAATTCCGATAATGAGCCAAACCTGCATGGTGTTAATTATTGATGAAATAAAACACATGCTTAACCTAAATAGGAGCCTGTTGATTTGATTGTAAAAAGTCACCTCCTTTATGTAATTGTTTGCAATATACACTCAGTGAGCACTTTATTAGGTACTTAATAGACTTGGTTATTTGCGTTACTGTCGGCTTTTACTACTGGCCATTCTCCTGGGATCTCTAACAAGGCATTTCTGCCTGCATAACTGCTGGTCACTGGATGTCATTTGTTTATTACACCATTCTCTGCAAACTCTATAGACTGTTGTGCTTGAAAATCCTGTCTGGCACCAACAATCATTCCATGGTCAAAGTTACTGAGTCATTCTGATGGTTGATGTGAACATTAACTGAAGCTACTGACCCGTATCTGCATGATTCTGCAGCCACATGATTGGCTGATTAGATAATCGCATGAATAAGTAGGTGTACCTACAAATAAAGTGCTCAGTGAGAGTAGAAGACAATATGAACTTGGAAATTTTATTCTTCATAGCATGCATAGCGATTTCTGACATGATCTGTCTTCGATAGTCCATCTAAAACTGAGGCACCTAATTAAGCAAAATTAACAGCTTGTTCAAATTCTGAAATAGCAATTATGGTTAAAAACCAGTTATGGTGGAACGAAAACCAGCACACACAGAACCAGCACACACAAAAGCAGCATACACGGGGGAATATTATTTTATTGCCTGTTCAAACAAAAGGTTTTGTAGTTCAGCTCCACTGTTTATTAAACAGTAGTTGTGGGTGATTTCTCAGGTCTGTCCTCCTGTAATGTTTCTATTGTACTTATTGTGATCTCTCTCTCTCATTTCTTCCTGGTAGGCTTGCTCACAAACCTACAGTCTGCAGTTCACTGTGCCAGGTGTGCTGGTCGCCGGGCGAGTTACTGGTAAGATCCTGAAGTGCTTCATCTGATATACGCTATCCAGTGACCTCTATAGGTTACCTTTTTACAGACAATACATCTACACTCAGTGAGACTGCTGTAGCCAATATATACTCAAACCACCCTGTCTGGCACCAACAATCATTCCACAGTCACTTAAATTACATTTCTCCCCCATTCTGACATTTGGTCTGAAAAACAGCTGAACCTCTTGACCATGCCTGCATGCTTTTTATGCATTTAGTTGCTGCCACATGGCTGATTAAATATTTGCATTAACAAGCTGTACACGTGTACCTAATAAAGTGCTCACCGAATATACATATTTCCCCCCACTGAGGGAACAACAGCGGTTTGCCAGCTCAGTAATCAAACCCACAGCATTTGCATGACCCTACCCATGATGCTACATGACGCGTAGTCTAATGGGTGTGGGATGAGATTAACTCACTTTGTCAAACGCTGCATGCACATTTTTCAGTTAAGCCCTGAACTTGAGTGGCAGCATTGAGGATCTCACACCTCAGATGTGAGTGAATCCTGCACGGTGCGCAAAAACCTCTTGAGTTCCGCGGGTCAGAATCGGACCTTTAATGAACAAAGCCATCTCCAGCCACACCAGCCATTAAATATTTCAGCTCAATTTTCACCTTCCTGAAATGCTAGCCCTCTCCACTGTCACGAGTGTCGCCCAGCTGCTGAGGTGTGAAACGGCCACCTGAGAAATATTCACCGTGACGTAAGGGAATGTCTGTGGTCGATCGCTCCTGCCTCTTGCCTGGTGATGGTGTGATGTGGTCCTGATTTCCGCTTTTCCCATCAGGACAATCTGGAGGCGGCACTGCCAGGGAAGGAATGTCAACTGCTACATCCACGGCTGCGGGGTGTGAGACGCGGGGAGAACCGCCTTTCCTCGCGCTCTGCCGGATCCCGCTCTTCTCCTCTTCCATACCCAGCTACACTTGCAAAGGCTCAATACTGAGGCACTTTTCGTTCATTTGCATGTCAGTTAAAAAATAATTTAAAAGATTAAATTCACGCAAAAAATAAAAAATGCTACTTGAAGACATATCTTCTTTTTTGCCAGTCAACCTTTTTTGTTTTGATGAGCTAGACTTTAATAAAGACATAATTTGCAGTTGAAGTGATTGTTTCATTTTTAGTCAGGTAATGTCAGGTCAGGCGGTATTGCCTTTTATTCAACCTAAATCTATTTTTCCCATTGAAGTCGCTGCAAGACTATTCATTTGCCATGGCGAAATGATACTACTATATTTCACAGTACGTTTACATTCTAAAATGTCTTCACACTGAATTCATTCTGAAACCAAGTCCCTAACCTGACATATTATATTTCGACAATTGGACCATCCTAATGCCACCCACAGTGTTTCGTCCCGACTCGTACGATTTAAAAAAATGGGATACGTTCGTGTAATCAGTGGCCTATCGGTGGCAACCTGCAACGGATGTTACCTCCCTTCCGAGCATTCTGGTTTGTTGGCTGAGGTTAAGGCCCAGATGCGGCCATTTCTGGCTACCAGATCTGGGCCACTTAAGGACCGTAAAACAGAAGACGTTTGCTGTCTGGGACCTTTGCTAACGATGTAGCCTACTACCACAATAAAACGACAAATCCCACACTTTGATATCAGACTGACGTAGCCTAATCACTTGCGTTTTATTGCCGAAGTTCCAGCAATTTCCCCAAATGCTGTAATGAAGAAACTCCTAATTTTTCTACCAAACTACCGGCGGTTTACAGCCTGACTTTCAACCAAATTATACCCACAATACATATACGAATCAATATGTGATTTTACTTGACACGATCCTATAACAAAGTAATTTGTCGAGTTGGAGAAGTCCCCAAAATATCGACAAAATGCCACTTGCGTTGGCTGTCATGACAATTGAATATCATCGTCGAGGAAGCCAAGAACCGACTGGATCGTGGTAACATTCGTAAGGTAACTTAGTTTTCGTAACCTCTCCGTGTTTCTCCATTAATGAGCTACAAGTTGCTCTTTAATAATTAGACCGTTAGCCATTTTAATAAGATTTAAATACAAATTGACCGGTGAAATCAGTTCCGTCTTGTTTCCTGAGAGTGTTGAAACCTGAAACCGTCTGTGTAAAATGAAGTGCCAGTTGACTGGCAAATGGCGACGAGCCAAGTCTGCATTGTGTTCAAATTATTCTAACTGTCCAGCTATGGGAGGCTATGTTCAACAGCCTTAACTGATCAAGAGATTGGCTTTGATTTATATATTAAAAAAAGCAGTTTTGTTCTCTGTTGTCAATAAATCTGTCGCCGACTGGCAAATATATTTTCTCTAAATCCTGTTAATTTACCGCTACTGGGGCAGCCTGTAGCCTAGTGGCTAAGGTACATGACTGGGACAGCCTGTAGCCTAGTGGCTAAGGTACATGACTGGGACAGCCTATAGCCTAGTGGCTAAGGTACATGATTGGGGCAGCCTGTATCCTAGTGGCTAAGGCTGTGGCAGCCTGTAGCCTAGTGGCTAAGGTACATGACTGGGGCAGCCTGTAGCCTAGTGGCTAAGGTACATGAATGGGGCAGCCTGTATCCTAGTGGCTAAGGCTGTGGCAGCCTGTAGCCTAGTGGCTAAGGTACATGACTGGGACAGCCTGTAGCCTAGTGGCTAAGGTACATGACTGGGACAGCCTGTAGCCTAGTGGTTAAGGTTCATGACTGGGGCAGCCTGTAGCCTAGTGGCTAAGGTACATGACTGGGGCAGCCTGTAGCCTCGGGGCTAAGGTACATGACTGGGACAGCCTGTAGCCCAGTGGCTAAGGTACATGACTGGGTCAGCCGAAGTATATTTCCGAAGTTTATTGCCGAAGTTCCAGCAATTTCCCCAAATGCTGTAATGAAGAAACTCCTAATTTTTCTACCAAACTACGGGGGGTTTACAGCCTGACTTTCAACCAAATTATACCCACAGTACTTATACGAATCAATATGTGATTTTACTTGACACGATCCTATAACAAAGTAATTTGTCGAGTTGGAGAAGTCCCCAAAATATCGACAAAATGCCTAGTGGCTAAGGTACATGACTGGGACAGCCTGTAGCCTAGTGGCTAAGGTTCATGACTGGGGCAGCCTGTAGCCTAGTAGCTAAGGTACATGACTGGGGCAGCCTGTAGCCTCGGGGCTAAGGTACATGACTGGGACAGCCTGTAGCCCAGTGGCTAAGGTACATGACTGGGGCAGCCTGTAGCGTAGGGGTTAATGTACATGACTGGGGCAGCCTGTAGCCTAGTGGCTACGGTACATGACTGGGGCAGCCTGTAGCCCAGTGGCTAAGGTACATGACTGGGGCAGCCTGTAGCTTAGTGGCTAAGGTGTCTGTGGCCTAGTGGCTAGGGTGCTTGAATGGGACCCAGAAGGGCGGTGGTTCAAGCCCCGGTGTGGCCACAATAAGATCAGTGCAGCTGTTGGGCCCTTGAGCAAGGCCCTTAATCCCACATTGCTCAAGGGGGCTTCTTCTCCCCTGCTTAGCCTTATCAGCTGTAAGTCACTTTGGATAAAAGCTAAATAAGATGTTATTATTCTGACATTATTATGACATGAATGCCAATGCATGTCCCAACAAGCCTGCTGAAGTCTGCTGAAACTGTATCTTTCCATCATCTGTGTACTTTTATATTCAGCTCATCAAGTGTTGCATTCACAGTAAGATGTGGGTGATCAGGGCCCCCGCCTTAAAAACTTAAAAACAATGTTTACATCACCACACCGTCTCATTCCCTTACTACTAAGGACTGTTTGACATATCTGGAGCCTTCAAGCACCAGAAAGCCCCCTCCCCACACACACACACACACACACACACACACAGAGTGAGCAAGAGTGAGCAAGAGTGAGCAAGGAAAGAATCAAACAAAGAACCTACCGTTGCCTTCCCGACCATTACCACAACAATGAGAGTCTTTGCATGAGAATGAGTCTTCACAGAGCAAAGCCACTAACAGAGTCCTGCCTGTAGATGATCCGAAGCACCAGGCACATGGAGGTGGAGTGACTCACACAGAAGATCAGAAGAGTTATGCATTATTCTTTTCTTCCCTGCTCTGTCCTCTGCTCATTGTACATTTACACCCCCCACCTAAATGTCTTTTTTAAAACATTGTGAAAATAATTGCTGTTCTGTAAATGAAATCTGACTTCAGTATGTACAATCAGTGAGCACTTCAGTAGGTGGTTCACTTATTTCTTAGACTTAAGACTTCTGCTGCTGTAGCCTCACCACTTAGATGTGGAACACCATCATCAACAATTTGGTACCTATTATGACCTATTATGCACAATAGGCAGGGTGTATAAGGACATGTAACAACATAATCTTGTATTTTTGGACTTTCAAAGCCATTGCATATAGTCATTTACAAGGTGTTGCCCAACAGGGTGAACTGGGTTAAAAAAGGGAATTGGTATCTGAGCAAACGTGTATTTACAACACAACCTTTTCCCCTGAAAAACAAGCCACTCTGAAATTGCACCATTTCATTTTTTATTGAAACATTGTTTTTCTTCAGAATAAAGAAGAATCGTCTCTAACTGGAAAAAAACTCTAAAAGAAACTGTTCTGGCTGTTCACCATGCGAATGGAGCTGAGGCCTATTCAAGTTCAAAAGGTTTAAAAGTGTTAAATCGCCCTTTTCTAATCAGATAATAACAACCAATTCAGGAAGGGAAATACACAATGCACTACAGGCCAAATAAATAAAGAGGATCCAATAGGTGCTCTACAACCAGGACAGGTAGATTATATGAGACTCCTCACCTGGACAACTTCACAGGGACTAGCTGGGGCGACATGGCTCAGGCAGTAAGAGCAGTCGTCTGGCAGTCGGAGGGTTGCCGGTTCGATCCCCCACCTGGGCTGTGTCGAAGTGTCCCTGAGCAAGACACCTAACCCCCAAATGCTCCTGATGAGCTGGTCGGCTCCTTGCATGGCAGCCAATCGCCGTTGGTGTGTGAGTGTGTATGAATGGGTGAATGAGAAGCATCAATTGTACAGCGCTTTGGATAAAGGAGAGTCAAAAACTTGACCGATCAGTCTCCTGCTGGAGCTCATCCATTTCAGGGTTCAGCGTGTTGCGTCTTGAGATGCTCTCCTGCAGTCTGCTGCTGTTGATTTCCCCTCCGGGTACCTGATGCTCTCCTGCAGTCTGCTGCTGTTGATTTCCCCTCCGGGTCCCTGATGCTCTCCTGCTGTTGATGTCCCCTCCGGGTCCCTGATGCTCTCCTGCAGTCTGCTGCTGTTGATGTCCCCTCCGGGTCCCTGATGCTCTCCTGCTGTTGATTTCCCCTCCGGTCCCTGATGCTCTCCTTCTCTCAGGGACACCTGGAGGCTGCAGGTCAGCTCGGCCAGCCACACACAATGTGCACATACTTCTCCACAGACAGTTTTTATTTAATATATCTGTGTTACTGAGCGAGCCAGGTTGCTAATCCGCTGCAATTACGCTTTCTAGTTCCAAAAGCTGCTGCCTTCCAGCCTGGCGTCACTGGGGGAACGACTGTACCTTGGGTCCCTTGGTTCACTCCTGATTCACTCCTGATTCACTGCTGATTCACTGCTGATTCACTCCTGATTCACTGCTGATTCACTGCTTATTCACTCCTGATTCACTGCTGATTCACTTCTGATTCACTCCTGATTCACTCCTGATTCACTTCTGATTCACTCCTGATTCACTCCTGATTCACTCCTGATTCACTGCTGATTCACTCCTGATTCACTGCTGATTCACTCTCGGAGCATGCGATTAGCCACTGGGTGGTAAGATGTGTTTTTGGGTGATTTCATTAAGAAGTCGTATCCCCTAACGTATCGCAGCATCGCTGCACTCTCTCCCCCCAGCGTCTCCCCAGCGTCTCCCCTGCGTCTCCCCAGCGTCTCCCCTGCATCTCCTTGGAAACGTTTTATTACGCTGTTCCAGCTCGCCTTGTCTTTTTCTCATTTTCTCAGTCTTTCGTTCCTTCTCTCCAAGGACCTGACTTCAGCGAGTGTAAACAGTGACTCACCAATGAGCTGCAGTTACAGAACCACTGCACACACACTTATAGCCACATCACACACACACACACACACACACTACATCACACACACACTTATAGCCACGTCACACACACACACTCACACACACTACATCACACACACACTTATAGCCACATCACACACACACACACACACACACACACACTTATAGCCACATCACACACACACACTCACACACACACACACACACACACACACACTTATAGCCACATCACACACACACACTCACACACACACACACACACACACACACACACACACACACACACTTATAGCCACATCACACACACACACTCACACACACACACACACACACACACACACACACACACACACACTTATAGCCACATCACACACACACACACACACACACTTATAGCACATCACACACACACACACACACACTTATAGCACATCACACACACACACACACACACACTTATAGCACATCACACACACACACTTATAGCCACATCACACACACACACTCACACACACACACACTTATAGCCACATCACACACACACACTCACACACACACACACACTTATAGCCACATCACACACACACACTCACTCACACACACACTTATAGCCACATCACACACACACACTCACACACACACACACTTATAGCCACATCACACACACACACACACACCCACACACACACACACACACTTATAGCCACATCACACACACACACACACTCACACACACTTATAGCCACATCACACACACACACATCACACACACACACACTTATAGCCACATCACACACACACACATCACACACTTATAGCCACATCACACACACATCACACACACACACACTTATAGCCACATCACACACACACACATCACACACATCACACACTTATAGCCACATCACACACACACACATCACACACACACACACTTATAGCCACATCACACACACACACTTATAGCCACATCACACACTTATAGCCACATCACACACACAGGCCTTGCTGAAGGGTGAATAATGGAGACCACCAACTTTCCAGGTCCCCATGTACCTTAGCCACTAGGGTGTGTGTAGGGGGTGCGTGTGTGCGTGTGTGCCTGCCTGAGTGTGTGTGTCAGTGTGTATGTGTGTGTGCCTGCGTGTGTGCCGAGACATTGGAAACATTGTACAATTGTAGTGCATTTTGTCGTGCACTTGTCAGCAAGCAGGTGTGTCTGTGTCTGTGACCACTGTCTGCAGAAGACTTCACAAACAGAACTGGTTACAGCTACAGAGTACCTAAAAGAGCCTAAAAGTTCTGGAAAAAGAGACCTAGATCTGAATATACTGTATACACTCATGCAGTCACTGCCCAATTTATTAGGTAGGAACACCCACCTGCTTGTTGAGACAAATAGCCCAGTCACAATTAGTTTAGACAGCTCATCCATAACAATGGGCATAAAACAGTACCCATGGTACTTTGCTTACCTCAGTGATGCCTGGAAAGTACCTTGGGCTAAAAGCAGTTTAGTGCCACAATTGGTATCTCTTCTTGCAGTGATCAAGCTCTGAGCTATTTGATTGGTTTTGGTGAGAGTAATGCCTAGAGAGGTAGACATTTCGGAGATCTGATTGCTTCAGATTAATTTCTAGTGCAGCTGTAGGCATAAATAACTCATTCTAATGACTTTTTTGGTCATTTGTTCACAGTGCAAACCATACATTTTGGTTTGTATTTAGTTTTGGTGAGATCTGCCTGAGGGACAGCAGATCTAGTGGATGCAAGAGCTTGCTTCTAGTAGTGGAGGCTACCCTTCCATGCAGGGGAAAATACCTCTAGTTCAGTTGGCCACCATTTTCACACCAATTTCCCTGGGGACTGCTTCAAGTGGTGACTCGATGGTATGACTCCTGCCACATCAGCCTCGATGCCGGATTTCATCATGACAGACAGACAGACATACCTCTAATTTTGCAGAAGTTTGCACCACACCCCATCACCGCAGAACCCACCAGTAAACGGCTCAAGGTCTTGGTCCTTTCTCTCCTCCCGAGGCTATTTAAGTGGCCGTGGAAGGTCGGGTCGGCATCAGAACCGCCTGCGTTTCAGCATGAAGGTCCTCCTCCTCCTCCTGCTCGTGGTCACGGCCAGCGGTAGGGTCTTCCACCGATGTCAGCTGGCGAGGGCGCTGAAGTGTGCTGGGATGGCGGGCTACGCAGGGGCCTCGCTGGGAGACTGTGAGTACCGCCTCCCCTCACCGCCACCATGGGAACCCCCGTCTGATCCGGGGTGAAACAAGGTAACAAAGGTTTTGGGGTTTCTCTCCCTCCCAGGGGTCTGCTTGGCCAGGTGGGCGTCGCATTACAACACCTACACCAGGAGACGCCAGTGTGACGGCTCGGTCGGCTACGGCATTTTCCAGATGAGCAACCGGCAGCTGTGCAAGGATGGGTGCACCCCGTCACAAAACATCTGCCATGTCCCCTGCAGGAGTGAGTGTGGGGGGGGGAACAGATCTCTGACAGCAGACACTTCACCTGCTCGTTCATCTGAAAGAGTTGTTCCAAATTATTGATGAAATAAAACACATGCTCAACCTAAATAGGAGCCTGTTGATTTGATTAAAAAAGTCACCTCCTTTATGTAATTGTTTGCAATATACACTCAGTGAGCACTTTATTAGGTACTTAATAGACTTGTTTTTTAGACTCTTCTGCTGCTGTAGCCTATCCACTTAAAGGTTTGACGCGTTGTGTGTTCAGAGATGCTCTTCTGCATACAACAGTTGTAATGTGTGGTTATTTGCGTTACTGTCGGCTTTTACTACTGGCCATTCTCCTGGGATCTCTAACAAGGCATTTCTGCCTGCATAACTGCTGGTCACTGGATGTCATTTGTTTATTACACCATTCTCTGCAAACTCTATAGACTGTTGTGCTTGAAAATCCTGTCTGGCACCAACAATCATTCCATGGTCAAAGTTACTGAGTCATTCTGATGGTTGATGTGAACATTAACTGAAGCTCCTGACCCGTATCTGCATGATTCTGCAGCCACATGATTGGCTGATTAGATAATCGCATGAATAAGTAGGTGTACCTACAAATAAAGTGCTCAGTGAGAGTAGAAGACAATATGAACTTGGAAATTTTATTCTTCATGGCATGCATAGCGATTTCTGACATGATCTGTCTTCGATAGTCCATCTAAAACTGAGGCACCTAATTAAGCAAAATTAACAGCTTGTTCAAATTCTGAAATAGCAATTATGGTTAAAAACCAGTTATGGTGGAACGAAAACCAGCACACACAGAACCAGCACACACAAAAGCAGCATACACAGGGGAATATTATTTTAACCTGTTTGATTGCCTGTTCAAACAAAAGGTTTTGTAGTTCAGCTCCACTGTTTATTAAACAGTAGTTTTGGGTGATTTCTCAGGTCTGTCCTCCTGTAATGTGTCTATTGTACTTATTGTGATCTCTCTCTCTCTCTCTCTCTCTCTCTCTCATTTCTTCCTGGTAGGGTTGCTCACAAACCTACGGTCTGCAATTCACTGTGCCAGGTGTGCTGGTCGCCGGGCGAGTTACTGGTAAGATCCTGAAGTGCTTCATCTGATATACACTATCCAGTGACCTCTGTAGGTTACCTTTTTACAGACAATACATTACACTCAGTGCTGTAGCCAATATATACTCAAACCACCCTGTCTGGCAGCAACAATCATTCCACAGTCACTTAAATTACATTTCTCCCCCATTCTGACATTTGGTCTGAAAAACAGCTGAACCTCTTGACCATGCCTGCATGCTTTTTATGCATTTAGTTGCTGCCACATGGCTGATTAAATATTTGCATTAACAAGCTGGTGTACAGGTGTACCTAATAAAGTGCTCACCGAGTGTACATATTTCCCCCCACTGAGGGAACAACAGCGGTTTGCCAGCTCAGTAATCAAACCCACAGCATTTGCATGACCCTACCCATGATGCTACATGACACGTAGTCTAATGGGTGTGGGATGAGATTAACTCACTTTGTCAAACGCTGCATGCACATTTTTCAGTTAAACCCTGAACTTGAGTGGCAGCATTGAGGATCTCACACCTCAGATGTGAGTGAATCCTGCACGGTGCGCAAAAACCTCTTGAGTTCCGCGGGTCAGAATCGGACCTTTAATGAACAAAGCCATCTCCAGCCACGCCAGCCATTAAATATTTCAGCTCAATTTTCACCTTCCTGAAATGCTAGCCCTCTCCACTGTCACGAGTGTCGCCCAGCTGCTGAGGTGTGAAACGGCCACCTGAGAAATATTCACCGTGACGTAAGGGAATGTCTGTGGTCGATCGCTCCTGGTGATGGTGTGATGTGGTCCTGATTTCCGCTTTTCCCATCAGGACAATCTGGAGGCGGCACTGCCAGGGAAGGAATGTCAACTGCTACATCCGCGGCTGCGGGGTGTGAGACACGGAGAGAACCGCCTTTCCTCGCGCTCTGCCCGGATCGCGCTCAGTCCGGATCCCGCTCTTCTCCTCTTCCATACCCAGCTACACTTGCAAAGGCTCAATGCTGAGGCACTTTTCGTTCATTTGCATGTCAGTTAAAAAATAATTTAAAAGATTAAATTCACGCAAAAAATAAAAAATGCTACTTGAAGACATATCTTCTTTTTTGCCAGTCAACCTTTTTTGTTATGATGAGCTAGACTTTAATAAAGACATAATTTGCAGTTGAACAGTGATTGTTTCATTTTTAGTCAGGTAATGTCAGGTCAGGCGGTATTGCCTTTTATTCAACCTAAATCTTTTTCCCATTGAAGTCGCTGCAAGACTATTCATTTGCCATGGCGAAATGATACTACTATATTTCACAGTACGTTTACATTCTAAAATGTCTTCACACTGAATTCATTCTGAAACCAAGTCCCTAACCTGACATATTATATTTCGACAATTGGACCATCCTAATGCACCCACAGTGTTTCTGTATTCATGTATCGTCCCGACGATTTAAAAAAATGTGACTTAACTGCCATGATTCTAACGTATAAACTTGATTACAAATGGGATACATTCGTGTCATCAGTGGCCTATCGGTGGCAACCTGCAACGGATGTTACCTCCCTTCCGAGATTTCTTCCCATCTTGTCTTTTGGCGTTGTTTCTTACATTTACATTTACATTTTAGTCATTTGGCAGACGCTTTTAATACGATTTACAAGGTTCTTCCACAAGTTAAAGCATTCTGGTTTGTTGGGTGAGGTTAAGGACCAGATGCGGCCATTTCTGGCTACCAGATCTGGGCCACTTAAGGACCGTAAAACAGAAGACGTTTGCTGTCTGGGACCTTTGCTAACGATGTAGCCTACTACCACCACAATAAAACGACAAATCCCACACTTTGATATCAGACTGACGTAGCCTAATCACTTGCGTTTTATTGCCGAAGTTCCAGCAATTTCCCCAAATGAAGAAATTCCCAATTTTTCTACCAAACTACGGGGGGCTTACAGTCTGACTTTCAACCAAATTATAACCACAATACATCAATATGTGATTTTACTTGACACGATCCTATAACAAAGTAATTTGTCGAGTTGGAGTCCCCAAAATATCGACAAAATGCCACTTGCATCATGACAATTGAATATCATCGTCGAGGAAGCCAAGAACCGACTGGATCGTGGTAACATTCGTAAGGTAACTTAGTTTTCGTAACCTCTCCGTGTTTCTCCATTAATGAGCTACAAGTTGCTCTTTAATAATTAGACCGTTAGCCATTTTAATAAGATTTAAATACAAATTGACCGGTGAAATCAGTTCCGTCTTGTTTCCTGAGAGTGTTGAAACCAGAAACCGTCTGTGTAAAATGAAGTGCCAGTTGACTGGCAAATGGCGACGAGCCAAGCCTGCATTGTGTTCAAATTATTCTAACTGTCCAGCTATGGGAGGCTATGTTCAACAGCCTTAACTGATCAAGAGATTGGCTTTGATTTATATATTAAAAAAGCAGTTCTGTTCTCTGTTGTCAATAAATCTGTCGCCGACTGGCAAATATCTTTTCTCTAAATCCTGTTATTTTACCGCTACTGGGACAGCCTGTAGCCTAGTGGCTAAGGTACATGACTGGGACAGCCTGTAGCCTAGTGGCTAAGGTACATGACTGGGGCAGCCTGTAGCCTCGGGGCTAAGGTACATGACTGGGGCAGCCTGTATCCTAATGGCTAAGGCTGGGACAGCCTGTAGCCTAGTGGCTAAGGTACATGACTGGGGCAGCCTGTATCCTAGTGGCTAAGGCTGGGACAGCCTGTAGCCTAGTGGCTAAGGTACATGACTGGGCCAGCCTGTAGCCCAGTGGCTAAGGTACATGACTGGGGCAGCCTGTAGATTAGCGGCTAAGGTACATGACTGGGGCAGCCTGTAGCCTAGTGGCTAAGGTACATGACTGGGCCAGCCTGTAGATTAGCGGCTAAGGTACATGACTGGGGCAGCCTGTAGCCTAGTGGCTAAGGTACATGACTGGGGCAGCCTGTAGCCCAGTGGCTAAGGTACATGACTGGGCCAGCCTGTAGCCCAGTGGCTAAGGTACATGACTGGGGCAGCCTGTAGATTAGCGGCTAAGGTACATGACTGGGGCAGCCTGTAGCCTAGTGGCTAAGGTACATGACTGGGGCAGCCTGTAGCTTAGGGGCTATGGTGCTTGACTGGCACCTGGGCGGGTTGATGGTTCAAGTGCTTTGGATAAAAGAAAATAAGAAATTATATAATAATAATGAGATAATGAAAGTCAATAAATCATTACTACATTATTGCTACAATACACTGGAATGTTAGGAGTAGTTGCTGGATGATTATTGTTAAGTTCATTTGTTGTTTTGGTTTGACAACCTGCGGTTCTCTGACACACGCTGCTTCTTTTCCCACTGTAGCCCCAAGCCGCACGCACACAGAGGGGAGTGGCACCTGTACCCTAAAGGTAGCAGGTTTGAATCCCAGGACACAGCTGTGCCCCTGTGCTCAGGTACTTAACCCGCACTGCTTCAGTATGTATGCTACTGTATTGTGTACCGTGTAACAATGCAGAAAGCCGTGTCAGTCAGTCTGAGAACCGCCAAGCAAAATCGTTTTAATTTTTATTGGGGCTCTGACGCCCTCTAGTGGTGGACTACGGCATATGTTGGGGGGTTTAAACAGCCGACCGTCGCAGGAAAATGGGATTTAAGTTTCTATTCGCTCCACATACAAATGAAGTGCAAATGCATAGTGTGTGGAAGGATTATTTCAGCACTGATCTTGCTGTGGATGTAAGGCAGTTGACCTAGAACATTAAGCCTTATCTGGAAGAACATTTAAACACTGCCTTGTCCAGAAGCGATGTTCCTTACAGAAGGATTCAACACACCAGCAGACAGCCCGATCGTTAACTGATCAGAGGCACACATTCTGACTCCATGGATATAAATACAAGGACTAATAACTGCTAGTGAATAGAAACTTCTCAAATCCAAATAAAATGCTCTCTACGATGCAACAATTGCAATTCTGTCCGAAAATGTAACCAACCGCTGGAGTGTTGTTTCAGCACACACAAGATTCTGGCTTCCTTCTGCCCTTCCTTCTGTTTGTGTGGATAATAATAATAATAATAATAATAATAATAATAATAAGAAGAAGAAGAATAGATTATTGGTGAGTGGCTCTGGTGGTGTCCCACACTGGGGGCTGATGGTCCAGGGAATCCATGCTGCCTCCTGCAGGTATTAAAGGGATCAGGTGTGTGTGTGTGTGTGTGTGTGTGTGTGTGTGTGTGTGTGAGTGTGTGTGAGTGTGTGTGTGTGTGTGTGTGTGTGTGTGTGTGTGTGTGTGTGTGTGTGTGTGAGTGTGTGTGCATGATTGAGCATGTGTGTGCGTGAGTGAGCGTGTGCGTGAGTGTGTGTGTGTGTGTGTGTGTGTGTGTGAGTGTGTGTGAGTGTGTGTGTGTGTGTGTGTGTGTGTGTGTGTTGATGCGTACAGCATATCTGTGATCGCGCACACTAACACACACACTCAAACACACACATTCTCACACACACACTCTCGCACACACATACAAACGCACTCACACTCACAGACACACACACACACTCTCACACACACTCACACACACTCACACACACACACACACACACACACACACTCACGCACACGCTCACTCACGCACACACATGCTCAATCATGCACACACACTCACACTCACACACACACACACACACTCACACACACACACCCTCTCACACACACACGCTCACTCACACACACTCACTCACACACACTCACACTCACACACACACACTCACGCACACGCTCACTCACGCACACACATGCTCAATCATGCACACACATGCTCAATCATGCACACACACTCACACTCACACACACACACACACTCACACACACACACCCTCTCACACACACACGCTCACTCACACACACTCACTCACACACACTCACACTCACACACGCTCACTCACGCACACACATGCTCAATCATGCACACACATGCTCAATCATGCACACACACTCACACTCACACACACACACACACACTCACACACACACACCCTCTCACACACACACGCTCACTCACACACACTCACTCACACACACTCACACTCACCTTTCAGACTTTTCATCTTTTTAGCCTCACCACGTTGCGTAGGTGAAAGCCAAGGACACCAACTGGCACGCAGCTCACCACAGAAATCCCCCATTTACGGCTGCATCATGGCGTCTCTCCAGGACATCCACGACCGGAGACAGCAACGCGTCAACCGACTCAGTAAGACTGACCAAATGTCCCCGGCAGTAGCCACTGTTTAGTTTAGCCACTGTTGTGGTTTGCCTGTTTTCTGTCTGTGACGTTAGTTCACTTTATTATACGAGTATGCTTGTTAACTGTAGCTTATTTATGTGAATCGGTTCGCTTATGTAACCTGTAATCACACGTGTTTTACTACTAACCACAGCTAACTTTTCCAAATTCCAATAATAACCACTACCGCACACTATACAAACAAACCGTATCCTCCCCTCTCTTTGTCCAGAGACAAAACAAATTCTGCACACACCCTCACCGTCACGCACGCACGCACGCACGCGCACACACACACACTCTCTCACACACACACACACACACACACACACACACACACACACACACCTCTCCTTTATACGCGCATACACATACACGCAGACGCACATTCCCTTGTTAGCATTCATTCTCCGCTATTTGATTAGTCATTGTGTACTCTATGTTCGTAGTTTTGTTTAATAAATTATCTTTTTTGTTCTGGTGTTGCATGACATGAGAGCCGAGTCAAATTAGTCTTCCGAAGAACTCCATCCTTCATTTTACCTGTATGTTTAATCGCTAATATTGGTTATTTTAATTATTAAATTTGTGATTAGATATTTCAGATGTCATTTTATGAGACTGATTACTAATTGCAGTTATACATTGCTTCCCCTATATAATTGGCGTCAACATGAGGACTGAGACGTAAACGTTTCAAATAGTCCTCTATATAGGTCAGGGAGAGGCCCTCACGCGCAGGTCAGGGAGAGGCCCTCACGCGCAGGTCAGGGAGAGGCCCTCACGCGCAGGTCAGGGAGAGGCCCTCACGCGCAGGTCAGGGAGAGGCCCTCACGCGCAGGTCAGGGAGAGGCCCTCACGCGCAGGTCAGGGAGAGGCCCTCACGCGCAGGTCAGGGAGAGGCCCTCACGCGCAGGTCAGGGAGAGGCCCTCACACGTTTGCCTGGGCGGGAGGTTTGCCTGGGCTGGAGGTTTGCCCGGACAGGAGGCTATTCACTGCCCTCTGGAGCAGTCAGGGTGTGCCCGTCCCTACACCCTGCTTTACTCGAATATTTCAGAGCCGCGCACAGAACTGCACACAGAGGCCTACTCTCAGTCAGCAGCACACCTTCTTGGTCTGGGTGGCTTCGTGAAACCCGCCAAAGAGTGTGTGTGTGAGTGTGTGTGTGTGTGTGTGTGTTTGTGTGTGTGAGTGTGTGAGTGTGTGTGTGTTGTGTGTGTGTGTGTGTGTGTGTGTGTGTGTGTGTGTGTGTATGTGTGTGTGTTGTGTGTGTGAGTGTGTGTGTGTTGTGTGTGTGTGTGTGTGTGTGTTGTGTGTGTGTGTGTGTGTGTGTTGTGTGTGTGTGTGTGTGTGTGAGTGTGTGTGTGTGTTGTGTGTGTTTGTGTGTGTGAGTGTGTGTGTGTGTGTGTGTGTGTTGTGTGAGTGTGTGAGTGTGTGTGTGAGTGTGTGTGTGAGTGTGTGTGTGAGTGTGTGTGAGTGTGAGTGTGTGTGTGTTGTGTGTGTGTGTTTGTGAGTGTGTGTGTGTGTGTTGTGTGTGTGTGTGTGTGTGTGTGTGTGGTGGTGATAAGCCCTCTTGGAGAAGCCGCACAGAGTGGCAGTTGAACGGCCCTGTGTGGAGGGGTGTGGAGGCGGCCGTGTGAGAGAGGGGGTCCGGCTCACGCCGTGCTGCAGGTGTTGGGGCCGGGGGCCGGGGGGCGGGGGCCGGGGCGTACAGGAATAGAGCTGCGTTAGCGGCAGGGCCCGTCTGCGGTGGGGAGCCAGGGGCCAGTGTCACTGAGGCTGGGAGCAGGCCTGCTCTGTGGCTTCGCTCCATGGCTGCAGGACTCGCTGTGGGCGACCTGCATCCGGCAGATGTCCCAGATACCAGGGCGAGGCACATCCCACAAGCGCGGGGAGGGGGGGGGGGAGGAGGGGAGGGGGGGGGGGGTTGCGTAAAAACAGGGGCTCCCCAGGTCTCCAGCCACCTCCAGTGAACTGTGGCTCCACATCCAGGGCACGCTGCTGAGGCTCCAGACGCTCGAGGGAGGGGTGGAGGTGGGGGGGGGGGGGGAGGAGATTTAACCAGTATAACGGCATACTTTATATTAAAATAATATATATATATATTTTCAAGTTGTCTTGTATGCTATTGATTCAGGTCTAGCACCCGTGGGAACCTTGGGTAGCTGTGCTGCGTTTCCCGTGGGAAGCAGTTCCAGAACACACCAGTTTGCTTTCATGGGCCTGAGATTCAGTTGAGCCCCATAAATAGTGCTGGCTGCCATTTAAAAAATAGTTTTCGGTCCTTTCATAGCTTGTAGCCCGGATACTATCCTCCACGAGTGTTATATACTCCAAGCCTTATTCCTTAAATAAGATGAGATGTACTTTATTGAACCCTGTGGGGTAATTTGTCCGCTGCATTAGACCCCTCCTAGTTACTTGGTGGGTACCTTGCTACAGTGGGCAGCCGTGCAGCACCCAGGGACCTCCCCAGGGACCTCGCCCAGGGACCTCGCCCAGGGACCTCCCCAGGTCTGAGGCTGTGCCAGGTGCGAGTGCCCCCAGCCTGACATGCTCGTCTTTGGGAGGGGGCCGGAGTCCCCCGGGGTAATCCCACGCAAACACGGGGAGAACACGCCAACAGTGCTCCTGCAGTCTGCCACAGTGACAGTGTGGAACCTCCAGCAGAGCGAGTGCGGATCGCAGGGCACCTCAGCGCTGCTAAAGCGGAACCTGTTAGCCGAGCTGGTAATCGCCTCTCAGAACGAGTCAGGCTGAGAACGGCCTTGGGCTGTGCATTACTGGCTGGATGCGGAAGGTGATCCTGTGGAAGGTGATCCTGTGGAATGTCATCCTGTGGAAGGTGATCCTGTGGAAGGTGATCCTGTGGAATGTCATCCTGTGGAAGGTGATCCTGTGGAATGTGATCCTGTGGAATGTGATCCTGTGGAAGGTGATCCTGTGGAAGGTGATCTGTGGAAGGTGATCCTGTGGAAGGTGATCCTGTGGAAGGCGATCTGTGAGGGAAGACGGCCGACAGTTTGAGCTGCAGTGCAGGCCATGCTGTTCTGACAGGCAGTGGATTTTGTACACGACAGATGATGAGGAAATCGGACGAGAGTTCTGATGATTAACTGCTCACTAGATGTCCGTGTCCTGGCCCTGTGTGACTGCGTGTTGGGTGAGCTCTGTGAACCTCCATCTTTATAAAGATTTGCACCCAGATTAGTACTGCTATGCTGTGTTTGAGCTTCGGTTACCGTGTTTTAGTCACATTCAGACTCTCAGAGTCTTGCCTTTCAGAAGAGTCCAGGTTTATGCCTGCAGTCAAAGGGGTTCAAGAATAGTAACCACTTATTTTTGGCTACAGTATGTCATTTTTAGGCTTGTGTTAGAAAAGCAGGCTCTTCGGGAGGGGTTAACCCTACAGGCACCTGTGTGAATCCTGCAGATCACTGAGAGTTTTTCAAAAGAAGCCTCAGTTTTCGCCAGTGATCACAGCAAGCTTGTTCTTGCTGATTTGCTTAGTAATATGATCCTTGGGATTTGCAGAAGTGTTGTCAAAGTTTGCCAGTAACTAAAGAGTTAGTATTTCACCAGGTATAACTGGTATAAGGATTCACCAAGTTAAGTACAGTCATCTCTAATAAAGAAACATTTGTAAATCTTAAGCGGAAATGACACAAAGTCAAGCCTGAAATATTACAGCAAAGGCAGTAACCACAGACAGCCCTCTCAGTAAAAAGAAGAGGATTGCATTTAAAAAGATAATGAAGCTCAAAGCTTCAAAGCCTTTCACATCTACAGTGAGGTCCATAAGTATTTGGACAGTGACGCAATTGTTGGACTTGCAGTTCCTACATGGTTCACACCGCTTTAATTTGCGGGTATGTTAGTGTGTATGGAGGGAATCGTGTAGCAATTACAGGCCTTGTGTCACTGTCCAAATACTTACGGACCTCACCGTACTTTAATTGGCCTTTTTTTTTAGTTGTCTTTGCAGTCAGTGAGCAGTGCCATCACTACACAGCATGTAGCGTAGTGGTTAAGGTTCATGACTGGGACCCACAAGGTTGGTGGTTCTAATCCATCCATTGTGGTAGCCACAATAAGATCTGCACAGCCGTTGGGCCCTTGAGCAAGGCCCTTAACCCTGCATTGCTCCAGGGGAGGATTGTCTCCTGCTTAGTCTAATCAACTGTACGTCACTCTGGATAAGAGCGTCTGTCCAGTGCCATTAATGAAATGCAATGTCCCCAAACGGGCTGAGCACTGATGATGCGCGTGTGAGTGGTTCTGTCTCCTCTCTGGGATATTGGTGTTCAGCTTCAGTCCTGACCTGCAGGCTGCTCAGTCTGCTCACCAGAACAGAAGTAGGCACTGAACACTGATTCTAACCCGGGTGTGTCTTCCTGAACTTTCCATTTATACAGCTCAGTTTGTGTAACTACGCGGTCTTAACTGTGTTAGTCTATTTTCAGGATGTAAACGTCACATTCTGGGCATCAGTGGAATATCATTCAATATTCTGTGAACAGCCAATTAACAGCCTTTAAAAATATCGGGCCATGGCTTAATAGCGCCCCCCAGTGAAGAAATAAGTGAATATACACTGCTGGGTTCTGCGTATTGATTTTCACCCTACACCTAGTGATTGTAGCTACTTGTAACCTACAGAGTAAGTTTTACAATTTTTAGATTGTAACTTGTATTTTTGTATTTTTTTAAACTGTCCTTTGAAAAATCATGCATGTATGATTTCAGCAGGCCTGTAACTACAGGGGCGCGATGGGTAATTCGTGGCCCCAGGAAACAAAGTGACATTGGGCCCCCCACCCCTGTGAGGGCCCCTATCAGGCCCCTGGGGAAGGGTCTGAGGCCGTGACCTATGACCTATGACCTGTGACCTACGACCTTAGGATAATAATGTCTACTATGCACAGGGCACTGTGTGTGAGTGTCTGTTCTCTAACCAGCCACCCAGAGGACTTCAGTTCCCACAGTCTTGTACAGGGGCAGCCTCTAGCCTATGATTGCTCAACTCAGACCCACAAGCCCCAGTGTAGCCACAATAAGATCAGCACAGCATTGACCCCACCTTTACAATCAGCCAGATGTGCTGCCTTGCTGCACAAACAGACAAAAGACCTTAAAAGAACAAAACAAAATTAGCCCAACCTGTAAAAAGAATACATGCAGGCACTGAAACCATTAGCATCCGTTGTGTTTATTTTTTATTTAGGAAGTACATCTATTAACAACAAGTCTACATATTAAAGAGTTACGATTACAATGCACAGTAAAATGTGGACTGTGGTGTGCATTTTTGTGTACTGAGACACACAGAAAAAAAGATACACGTGCATTTGATCAAGGGGCAGTCAGCCCCGGCAGTCTGCGGAACATCTGTACAGCAGGTTTTTTGAGTTATACGGATTCTGAACTGTGTGAAACATTCACGTCTAAACATGCGTGACATTATCCTGCTGACTATACCTTGCATTATTTACACTTCAAATACATATTCAGGACACTGTTACCGCTAATATTTTCAGCTGCCTCAGTGCTGGTTACTCTATAGGTAGCACTAATCTACACAGAGCATATTCTGCGTTACCTTAGCTGTACAGTCCCAGGACACCCCTAACCCTGCATGTCCAGTCATTAGCTGAGGGATATAAAATCTCAATGGAATGCCATCACGTCTGTTTACTGTTTACAAGACCAAATTTGAACAACATTACCCCTCCAAGGAGCATTATCTGGAAAGGAAACGGACTGCTTGACATTTGCGTGGCATATATTCAACGGACACAATGCTAATGCACTAGTGTGTACAGCAATGTTCATGATTGTAAACACAAATCATTTGAGTTGTGAAAATGTATGAGTAAGTCAAAATCACCTTAAATATGGCAACAAAAATGTAATCTTCCCCTGGAAGTTTGGGACAATTGTATTAGTTTATTTGAAGACATTTGTAGAGCACTGTTCTCTTGCTTGGGAGATGACCACAGAGAGCCTTTTTTGGTCAGTTATTGTTCTTGAACCCTTGTCTTAGACCCCTAGTTCAGTCAGTGTGAGTGAGAGGCCATCTCAAAAGAAGGCCATGTGTATTAATCAGTAAACAATCAAGATACTCAAGTCATGCTCAAGCTCCAAGGAACTCTGACTGTTGGATATGAAGGCATTTCAAATGAAATGTACTGATCCAGGTCACATGATCCCTGATCCTGCCCTCATCACATGATTGGACAGCACAGAGCAGCCGCGTGTGGGTAAAGCCACTAGCGACC